>NC_029788.2:57600944-57647973 GCF_000816755.2 Arachis ipaensis
CTGAGACTTAAGCAATTCACGTGCATAAGGCCAATTTGGGCGTTCAACGCCAGGTTTGGACCCATTTCTGGCGTTGAACTCCAACTTTTAATCCTTTTCTGGCGCTGGACGCCAGAATTGGGCAGAGAACTGGCATTGAACGCCAGTTTACGTTGTCTATCCTTGAGCAAAGTATGGACTATTATATATTGCTGGAAAGCCCTAGATGTCTACTTTCCAACGCAGTTGGAAGCGCGCCATTTCGAGTTCTGTAGCTCCAGAAAATCCACTTTGAGTGCAGGGAGATCAGAATCCAACAGCATCAGCAGTCCTTTTTCAGCCTGAATCAGATTTTTGCTCAGCTCCCTCAATTTCAGCCAGAAAAATATCTGAAATTACAGAAAAACACACAACTCATAGTAAAGTCCAGAAATATGAATTTTTCCTAAAATCTAATGGAAATAAACTAAAAACTAACTAGAATATACTAAAAACTATATGAAATTAACCCCAAAAAGCGTATAAAATATCCGCTCATCAAGGATGCCCTTTAGGCTATGCAATGCCTCAGCCACCTTTCAAAGGTGTATGCTTTCCATTTTTCTGATATGGTGGAAAAATTTTTAGAAGTCTTCATGGATGATTTTTCTGTCTTTGGCAACTCATTTAACACTTGCTTGCATCATTTAACTCTTGTTTTGAAAAGATGCCAAGAAACTAACCTGGTATTGAATTGAGAGAAATGCCATTTCATGGTTCCTAAAGGGATAGTTCTTGGGCATAAAGTGTCAAGCAAAGGTATAGAAGTTGATAAAGCTAAAATAGAAATTATTGAAAAGCTTCCTATACCTGTTAATGTGAAAGCAGTAAGGAGTTTTCTTGTGCATGCTGGCTGTTACAGGAGGTTCATCTAAGATTTTTCAAAAATAGCAAAACCATTGAGCAATTTGCTAATGATTGATAGCCCTTTCATCTTTGATGACAACTGCAAGCATGCCTTTGAAACTTTACAGAGAAAACTTATTACAGCACCAATTATCACACCCCCTGTTTGGAAACTACCTTTTGAACTTATGTGTGATGCAAGTGACCTTGCAATTGGTGCTGTGTTGGGGAAAAAGAAAGACAAGTTGCACCATGTCATATATTATGCCAGCAAGGTGTTAAATGAAACACAGAAAAATTATACCACCACTGAGAAAGAGCTTTTGGCAATTGTATATGCATTTGATAAGTTTAGACAATACTTGATTGGTTCAAAGGTTATAGTATATACTGACCATGCTGCTCTCAAGTATCTAATGTCTAAACAGGATTCAAAGACAAGGCTTATTAGGTGGGTGTTGCTGCTACAAGAATTTGACATTGAAGTGAGAGATAGGAAGGGGAGTGAGAATCAAGTAGCAGATCATTTATCAAGAGTGCCACAAGAAGCCAATCAGGATAGACCACAGCAAGTAAATGAGAATTTTCCTGATGAGCACCTTTTCCAAGTTCAGCAAGTACCTTGGTTTACTGACATAGCAAACTACAAAGTGGGAAGGAAGATACCTCAATAATTTTCTAAGCAACAAGTGAAGAAGCTAGTCAATGAAGCAAGGAAGTTCTTGTGGGACAAACCTTTTTTATTCAAGAGATGCTCTGATGGAATGATTAGGAAGTGTGTCCCTGAAAATGAAATGAAAGATATATTGTGGCATTGTCATGGTTCAGCATATGGTGGAGACTTTGGACCAGAGAGAACAGCTGCTAAAATACTGCAGAGTAGATTTTATTGGCCAACCATCTTCAAGGATGCCAGAGAGTTTGTTCACCAATGTAATGAATGTCAAAGAGCTGGAGGATTGACAAGAAGGAATGAGATGCCTCAAAATTTTATTCTTGAAGTGGAGCTATTTGATCTTTGGGGCATAGATTTCATGGGGCCCTTCCCTCCTTCTTACTCCTTCAAATACATTTTGGTAGCAGTGGAGTGTGTCTCAAAGTGGGTGAAAGCAATAGCCACAACCACATGTGATGCACAAATTGTTCTTCAATTCCTTAAGAAGCACATTTTCACTAGATATGGAGTGCCTAAGGGACTTTTCAGTGATGGTGGTAGTCATTTTTATAACATGAAGATGAAGAAACTCTTTCATAAATATGGAGTGATTCATAAAGTAGCCACACCAAACCACCCTCAGACCAATGGCCAGGCTGAGCTTGCAAATAGGAAATTGAAGAGGATTTTAGAGAAGACTGTGGGAGCCACTAGAAAAGATTGGGCCAGAAAGCTGGAAGATGCACTCTGGGCATACAGGACAGCATTCAAAACTCCTATTGGAAAATCCCCTTTTCAGCTGCTATATGGCAAATCTTGTCACCTCCCTGTAGAACTTGAGCATAAAGTTTTCTGGGCCACTAAACTCCTCAACCTTGATTCTCAAGCAGCAGAGGGAAAAAGACTACTGCAACTAAATGAGTTGGATGAGTTTAGGCTAGAAGCTTATGACAATGCTAAGATATACAAGGAAAAGGCCAAGAGGTGGCATGACAAGAAGATTTCAAAGAAGGAGTTCAAACCAAGACAGCAAGTACTCCTATATAACTCCAGGCTCATGGTCTTCCCTGGAAAGCTCAAATCAAAGTGGACTGGTCCTTACTTAGTAACAAAGGTTCTCCCTTATGGAAGCCTTGAATTATTAGATGAAGCAACAAAGAGCCATTTCACAGCAAACGGTCACAGGGCAATGCCTTACTTGGGAGGTCAATGGGACAAAGAAAAAGAGGTTCAGAACCTGAGTTGAGCAAGAATGAAGGATGTCAAGCTAGTGACAATAAAGAAGCGCTTGTTGGGAGGCAACCCAACCTAAGGTAGTTTTCTTTTCATAGCTATTTTAATAAAAAGGCTGAGTGGTTTTATTTGTATTGCTAGGAGCTAAGTTTAGTGTTACACACCAAAATAATTTAAAGAAGAGTGAAGGATTCTAAGTTTGGCGTTCCACCAAAAATCTCATTTAAAAACACATCCTCATCTTCTGCATAAAGAGTTGCCAGCTCCAAGCAATCAAATAAACCATTAAACCATTATCTGTTTTCTAGTTTTTAGATATATTACCTTTAGCAAAGACAGAAGGGTTTCACATATGGTTAATTTGATGCATGAAAAATATTGGCAAGGGACTAAGTTTGGTGTTCACACACTAAAGTAAGTTCAAAAGCCCACAAATAATTTTTGCATACTAACCAGTTGCCTAAGGGCTTGAGAAACAAGCAACTTTTGAGGATTATGCAGGAAAATATTCAATTCGTGAGAGGGATCTGCATCATCGTCCAAAAGAAGTACAACAAGGAGGAATAACAATGACAGAAGGAAAAGCTGAGAAACATTCCCAACAGGTTGTATTGACATTTAATCTTTGTTTCTTTGAAGTATTTTAATTTGGAAATTCCTATATGTCTTGCTGATAAGTGCAAGTGGATATGTTTTGCAAAGAATGCTAGCCTGCATTATGTTTGTCATCCATCATTAGCTTGGATTTTGTTTTGTTCCTTTCTGCAATAAATAAAAGAGAAATGTTTGATTTAGAAAAGTGAAAGTTCAATGTTGTAGAAATTAGAATGAGAATTCAGTGGTGGTATTTGTTTGATTTAATGGTTAGCTCAAACAACAAAAGCTGCATAATAACATGTTCTTTGAAGTGTGAATTAATTTACTGCTATAATGTCTGTTATTAATGAAATTCCCTTGAGAATGAAGCAAGACAAAAAGAAAAAGAAAAAGAAAAGCCAAGAATTGGCAAAGAAACAAACAATAAGGCTAAACACCAATAGCTTGGACCCTAGGACATATGCCTGTGGTGTTTTTGTATTGGGATATGCTTGGACATGTAGGTTCCGAGAAGTATTTTGAAACTTAGCCACTTAGATCAACTGATCTGGGATTGCCAACTGAAAGTCCACTATCAAGAGCAACCTAGTTACAAAACATTTAGTAATCTAAAGAGATGCTGGGCATCAATGCTCCTAGGAAGAAATTGTGAGCCATGTGTCTGTGGTGAAGAAATGTTAAGCAAAGTTGAGCCAAAAGGCTGCTGTAACATTTGCCACCAAGCTTTCATTAATAAATAAGCTTTCAAAGCAAAAGAAAGAAAGAAAAAGCTAGCAAGGGATCAAGCAAAAGTAAGGCATTATAGCAGCAACTCTAATGAACCTTTAAGGAAACATTTTTTATCTGTCAACAAGTAATAAATGAGCTACCATTGTCTACATAAAACCCCATGAACCAAGTTCAATTATCTGCTAAATAAGGACATGCATACTTCTCTGTTTCATTTGATTTTCTCTTATGCTTAGTGCTTGCTTGGGGACAAGCAAGGTTTAAGTTTGGTGTTGTGATGACAAGTCATCTTATGCTAGCTTTTCAAGCATTTTTCACTTGTTTCATTTGGTTTTATGCACTTTCTTACATTGTAAGTAAGTGATTTGGAGTGGATTTGCATGGTTTTATTGAATCAATCAACCATCCCCTATTTGACACTAAATCATGAGGTTTAAGCTAAAATTAGTTGGTTTTTGAATAATTTATGAACCTTGTGAATTTGGTGATACTTTGATTGGTTGTTTTGATTACTTGTAGGTGAAGAAATGGTGGAAAAGGAAATTTTGGCACACTTTTGAAGTTAAAAGCACGCTTTAGACCTTAGGCCATGCTTTAGAAAGCGTGACCTAAGGAAACAAAAGCGTGGTGCATCAACCAAGGAGGCAAGGAGCATAGCGCTCAGTGAACTCACTTAACTGAGCGCTAGCCCAACATCAAACCAACCATGGCACAACATGACCAATGGACCAAAGAGAGCATGGCGTTAAGTTAGTTTAGCTAACTGAGCGCTACAAGAAACAAAGAAAGCATGAGCGCTCAGTTAACTAAGTTAACTTTATCGGGCTCCCCATGAAAGAAATCAAAGCACAAGCAAGCAAAATGGGGCAGCCAGGTTTTGAACCGTACACATGAGGCATAAGGGAAGCGCTACTCTTCACAAGGAAATTGGCAAAAGTGCAATGATGAGACGCAGAAGCTGGTGAATTAAAAATTATTAAAATGGTTACGTTGCAAGTATAGTTCTTAACTCACCGAAAATCTGCCTATCAATTTAGAAGTATGTCACATAGAGTTTGAATTAAAAATTACTGGGAGTTTTAAGTCCCAGGTCGTCTCCCAACGAGTTGCAGAAAAGTGTGCTATCTTATTAATCAGATGTTCTAAGAAGTTGAGCTAAGTAAATTGGAATTTAAATTGAGGAGATTTAAATAATATGAATAAAAGCCTTGACTGGGAGTTGATTGGTTGGAATTTCTACTATTGATGGAGTGATTGTAAGATTAATTTATAATTAATGGTTGTTCTGTTCGGTTATCCTTTACTAGGTAAGGGAAAGTCAAACAAGTTGGAATGCCAGATCTGTTCACAAGTTGCAACCCACTTAGTTCAAAGGGATTGGCGTTGGTGAGAGGATAAAAATCCAACAATTAACCCAATTACAAATTTTCTTTCAATTCTTCCAACTCAAGAGTTCCTTTTTAATCAACTCCCCATCAAGTAAAGAAACTACTCACGCATTGTAAATGATAAATCCATAACACATGAAAGGGGATTAAAAGAAGACATGATTATTGGAATTGAGATTGAATTAAAAAGAAATAATCCTTGCATTAATTAATCATAAAAATATTCAAATAACAAAATTGAACAAAACAAGGAACATGGAAGAATAAAACCAAGTTGAGAAAACGAACTAGAATGACGAAGTCTTGATGAGTAAATAACTCTTCTCAATGTTCCAATGCTAAGACCAATTGAAAATTAAAATTCTAAAACCTAGAGAGAAAACCCTAAAAGAGTAAAACCAGATCTAAAACTGTCTCTGAATGAATGTGTTATTTGTTTCTGCATATTCTCTGACTCTAGTCTGCTGTTCCGGGCCGAAAACTGGGTCGAAATAGGGTCCAAAATCGCCCCCAACGAATTCTGCAGATTATGCAGATCACACATGTCACGCGATCGCGTCATCCATGCGGACGCGTCATTCGCGCTTTTCCTCGCCACGCGTTCGCGTCGTCCACGCTACCGCATCGCTTGGGTTTTCCAATCCGCGCGGCCGCGTGAAACATGCGGCCGCGTCACTGCGATTTGCTCTCCTGCGCGTGGTCACGTGAGCCATGCGACCGCGTCACTTCTCGCTGGTTATCTCCTCAAATTATTGTGTTCCTTCCATTTTTGCTAGCTTCCTTTCCAATCTCCAACTCATTCATGCCCTATAAAGTCTGAAACACTTAACACACAGATTACGGCATCGAATGGAATAAAGGAGAATTAAAATTGAATAATTAAAGTCTCTAGGAAGCAGTTTTCAAACAGGTAATAAATTCCGGGAAGAAATCTAATATGCATGCTAATTTAATGAATAAGTGGGTAAGGATCATGATAAAACCACATAATTAAACACAATATAAACCATAAAATAGTGGTTTATCATGCAACCACCAGTGTTCGAACAAAGGAGCCTCCTTGTACAAAAACAAAAGGCGCTATGTTAGGAGTTTTTCACTGAGCGATAGTGTTTCACAAAGACTTGGGCCAAGGAAATTGCCAAACTGGCTCAGCAAGGATTCGAAGGGGGAGTCCCATGCAACAAATGGGCACTCAGTGAGATTAGTTAACTGAGCGCCAATGCTAGGGAGGCTGCACGCATGAAACGAGCCTGGGACCAAGACTTGGAGCGCTCAGTTAGTTTAGTTAACTGAACGCTCCCCTGGAGGTGCACCATGGATTCAATTTTTATTCAATTGCCACTTTGGATCCAATTCTTCACCAAATGAAAAGCCCACTCCAAAATTCTGAAGATAAAAAATAGAAAGTGTATAAATAGGACTTAGTTTGAGTTAGAGAAAACCTTTTGCTTACTTTTGAACTTTCATTTTGATTTTGAGCTTTGAATTGGGGAACTGGGATTGAGAGCTGAGTTCTCTCCTCCTTGTTCTCACTTTTGCATTTCTTGCTTTCTGTTTTTGAATTATGGCTAGAGATTGGAGGAATTCTGTTTCAATCCTTGATCTACAATTCATCTTTGTTCTCTTTTGCATAATTCTAAGGAATTGTGAGTTCGATTAAGCTTTCTGATTTCATTTTCATTTCTTCTGCTACTTTTGCTTTCTGTTTTGGATCTTGAATTGAGATTGGAGAGTTCCACTGATTCAAATTCTGAGAATCATCTTCCACTCTTCCTCTCAATTGATCTAAGGATTGGATCTAAATCTTCTTTACTGTTTTTAAATTTCCTTTTCTTCTGCAAATTGTTCTCTGCTGGATCAAGGAAGGAATTGAGATCTAGACTTGTTTTCTAGTCTCATTGAGCCTCTGAGCTCTTGAATTTCTTTCCTAGCTCTTGCAATTGAGTTGAATTTACTTTCTGTTTGTTCTTCACTGCAATTTCCCAAATCTATTTAGATCTACTGCGCTTAATTCATCTTCTTTACTTTTTGTTGTTAAATTCTGAATTCCAACATTCCACACCCCTTTATTCCAGCAATTTATATTTCTTGCAATTTAAGTTTCAGCCATTTACATTTCTTGCAATTTAAGTTTCAGTCATTTACATTACTTGCACTTTAAGATTCAGCTATTTTATTTTTTTTGCTCTTTAATTTACTGTCAATTCTCCCTCTCCCTTTTAGTTTCATGCAATTTAGCTTCTGTTGGTTACAATTCACTCAAACCATCAACTGTTTGCTTAACTAAATCAACCACCTAACTAAAATTGCTCAATCCTTCAATCCCTATGGGATCGACCTCACTCATGTGTGTAATTACTACTTGATGCGACCTGGTACACTTGCCGGTGAGTTTTAGGTGTTGGAATTTCGTTTCAAACCCATCAATCACCTCACTAAAGTTTCTTCATCCATCAATCCTCGTGGGATCAACCTCACTTTTGTGAGTTTTACTACTTGATGCGACCCGGTATACTTGCCGGTTAGTTTGTGTGGAATTCAAATTTTTGTCATCAAGGAGGTTGTTGCCAAGAAGGTTGAGCTATGGTTGAGGCTCCTCCCATTTTGATTGCTCCATGCTTGAAGCATATCTTCATTGTAGCCCCCATTTCCTACAACATAGTTAGTACCAAACTCATAGCCAAAGTGAGAATTCATAGTGATAAGAGAAAATTAAAACAAACTAACTAAGTCCTAAAACTAATAAAAACTAGCAAACAAGCAAAAGACAAACATATTCACAATATTCACATATATATAATAAACAATAACAAGACACACAATTACAATTCTCCGGCAATAGTGCCATTTTGATGAATGATTATTTGATGGTAAAGAATTTCACAAATGAAATTTTGTTGCAAGCATAGTTCTAAACTAACAAACAATTCCGTCAATCAAACATTTGGTTATCACAAAAACAAACCCCTAATAAAACTAATAACCGAAGTATTCAAACCTTGGGTCGTCTCTCAAGGAATTGCAGGGTAGTATTCTTGTTATTGGCTATGAGTTGTATATTTTGGGGTTTTTGAGATAAGAAACAAGAAATGTAACTGGCAAAAGAAGTAAACTAACAACTATGAAATCTCTTTGCAAGGTATGAGAATTAGAAGTTCTATCCTTATTATCATCATCAATTGTGATGAGAATTGCCCATTGCTCCTACTTAGTTAACCTCTAACTATGAAGGAAAGTCAAGTGGATGAATTAACTTGAGATCACAAGTCCTAGTCTAATCCAAAAGGAAAGACTAGCTTTAGTGACATTCAAGGCAATTAGCAACTTCTAATTATCAAGCAACAAAAGAGTTTGATAACTCAAGAGTCACCAATTCCTCAACCAAAGCCAAGAGGAGAAAGATATAACTCATAACTAAAAGAAGCATTTCGTCAAACACATAGAAGGCAATAAAGGTAAACAACATGAATTGTAAGAATTAAAGAGAGATCTAACTACAAAGGCAAGAGATCAATAATGAAAAACTAAATCAAACATAAATTGACATGAAAACACTAAATTGCATTGAAAGTAAATGAAGATCTACATAAGAATTCATGAACCAAAAGGAAAATTAAAGCAAAAGAAGAAGTAGATCTAGATCTACAAGAAGAGAACTAAAACCCTAATCTAGAGAGAGGAGAGAGCCTCTCTCTCTAGAATTCTACATCCAAAGTAAACTATGTGCTAATGTGTTAATGTTCTTGATCCCCTTTGACTTCTGAATGTAAATAGGCTCAGAAAGTGAGTTGGATCTGGGTCTGGGAGGCCCAGAAATCGCCCCAATGGATGCACTTTAAGTGGGTCACGTGCCAGCACCGATGCATACGCATGGGTCATGCGTACGCATCGATGGCATTTTCTATCTACGCGTACACGTCATGTCACACGTATGTGTCGCCATGTGATGAGCGGATAATTTATACGCTTTTTGGCATTGTTTTTAAGTAGTTTTTAGTATAATTTAGTTAGTTTTTAGTATATTTTAATTAGTTTTTATTCAAAAATCACATTTCTGGACTTTACTATCAGTTTGTGTATTTTTCTATGATTTCAAGTATTTTCTGGCTGAAATTGGGGGACCTGGGCAAAAATCTGATTCAGAGGCTGAAAAAGGACTACAGATGCTGTTGGATTCTGACCTTCCTTCACTCGAAATGGATTTTCTGGAGCTACAAAAATTCAATGGGCACGCTCTCAATTGCGTTGGAAAGTAGACATCCAGGGCTTTCCAGAAATATATAATAGTCTATACTTTCCCGAGTTTAAACAATGTAAACTGGCGTTCAAACGCCAACTTCCTACCCTATTCTGGAGAGAAACGCCAGAAACAGGTTGCAAATCAGAGTTAAAGGCCAGAAACAGGCTACAACCTGGCGTTTAACTCCGAAAAAAGTCTCTACACATGAAAGCTCAATGCTCAGTCCAAGCACACACCAAGTGGGCCCGGAAGTGGATTTCTGCATCATTTACTTATTTTCTGTAACCCTAGTTACTAGTCTAGTATAAAAACTACTTTTAGTGATTTATTTCACACCTTTGGATCGTCTTTGGATCATTTTTGAGACTATCTTTGTATCACTTTTGATCATTGATTGCGTTTAGGGGGCTGGCCATTCGGCCATGCTTGGACCTTCATCACTTATGTATTTTTCAACGGTGAAGTTTCTACACCCCATAGATTAAGGTGTGGAGCTTTGCTGTTTCTGATGAATTAATGCAAAGTATTATTATTTTTCTATTCAATTCAAGCTTCTTCTTATTCTAAGATATTCATTCGTACCCAAGAACATGATGAATGTGATGATTATGTGATACTCATCACCATTCTCACTTATGAACGCGTGCCTGACAACCACTTCCGTTCTACGTTAAAACAAGCTTGAATGCATATCTCTTAGCCTCCTAATTCACGATCAGAGTCTTCGTGGTATAGGCTAGAATATTTGGCGGCCATTCTTGAGGTCTAGAAATTCTAAACCTTGTCTGTGGTATTCCGAGTAGGATCTGGGATGGGATGACTGTGACAAGCTTCAAACTCGCGAGTGTTGGGCGTAGTGACAGACGCAAAAGGATCAATGGATCCTATTCCAACATGATCGATAACCGACAGATGATTAGCCGTGCGGTGACAACGCATTTTGGACCATTTTTACTGAGAGGACGGACGGTAGCCATTAACAACGGTGATCCCCCAACATAAAGCTTGCCATGGAAAGGAGTATGAATGATTGAATGAAGCCAATAGGAAAGCAGAGATTCAGAAGGAGCAAAGCATCTCCATACGCTTATCTGAAATTCTCACCAATGAATTACATAAGTCTCTTTATCTTATTTTATATATTTTAGTTATCTTTTAATTATCAAAACCTCATAACCATTTGAATCTGCCTGACTGAGATTTACAAGATGACCATAGCTTGCTTCAAGCCGACAATCTCCGTGGGATCAACCCTTACTCACGTAAGGTTTATTACTTGGACGACCCAGTGCACTTGCTGGTTAGTTGTGCGGAGTTGTGAAGAATAATTGAGATTACAATCGTGCGTACCAAGTTGTTGGCACAGTTGAGATCACAATTTCGTGCACCAAGTTTTTGGCGCCGTTGCCGGGGATTGTTCGAGTTTGGACAACTGACGGTTCATCTTGTTGCTTAGATTAGGTAATTTTAATTTAATTTTAAGCTTTTTGTTTTAATTTTTATTTTCAAAAAATTTTCAAAAAATAAATTATTCTATGACTTCAGAATTTTAAGAATGAATTCTAGAGTTTCAGATGATGTTTTTATCATATCCTTATTTTCTCTTTTTCCAATTAATTTTTGAAAAATACCAAAAAAAAAAAAATTAATAAAATCATAAAAACCAAAAATTTGATGTTTCTTGTTTAAGTCTAGTGTCAAATTGTAAGTTTGGTATCAATTGCATCTTTTTAACTTTTCTTAAAATTTTCGAAAATTCATGCATTGAGTTTCTTTCTTGTTCTTCATAATCTTCAAGTTGTTCTTGATGATTTCCCTTATTTGATCTTTGCATTTTCTTGTTTTGTGTCTTTTCTTGTTTTTCATATGCATTTTCAATTTGTTAGTGTCTAAACATTGAAAATTTCTAAGTTTGGTGTCTTGCATGTCTTTCTTTTCTTAAAAATTTTTAAAAATAAGTTCTTGGTGTTCATCTTGACATTCAAAGTGTTCTTGGTGTTCATCTTGACATTCAAAGTGTTCTTGCATGCCTTTTTTATTTCGATCTTAAATTTTCATGTTTTGCATCATTTTTATATTTTTCTCTCTCCTTATTAAAAATTCAAAAATAAAAAAAATATCTTTCCCTTTTTTCACAAATAAATTTCGAAAAATTGAGTTGACTTAGTCAAAAATTTTTAAAATTTAATTGTTTCTTATGAGTCAAGTCAAATTTTCAATTTAAAAATCTTATCTTTTCAAAACCTTTTCAAAAATCAAATCTTTCTCATCTTTTTTTATTAATATTTTCGAAAAATTTTTAAAAAAAATGATTTTCAAAATCTTTTTCTTAATTTCATTTCATAATTTCAAATTCTTTACTAACAATTAATGTGATTGATTCAAAAATTTTAAAGTTTGTTACTTGCCTATTAAGAAAGGTTCAATCTTTAAATTTTAGAATCATATCTTTTAGTTTCTTCTTAGTCAAGTAATCAACTTTAATTTTTCAAAAATCAAATCTTTTTAATTTCCTTTTCAAATCTTTTTTTAAAATAAATTTCAAATCACATCTTTTTCAAAATCAACTTCAAAATATTTTCTAACTTCTTATCTTTTCAAAATTGATTTTCAAATTTTCAATTAATCTCATCTTTCTGTTTGATTCTTATCTTTTTCAAAACTACCTAACTAATTTTCTCTCTCCAATTTTCGAAAACTCCTCACCCTTTTTTCAAAATTCTTTTTAGTTAACTAATTGTTTCAAATTTTAATTTTAATTTTATTTCTCTTTTTAATTCTCGAATTCTAACTAATATTTGAAATAAAAACAAAAAATTTTTTCCTTTTATTTTAAATTAAATTCGAATTCTCTCCCCCTCTCACATCTCCTTCTATTTATTTATCTACTAACACCTCTCTCCCACCCAAAATTCGAACCCCATCTTCTTCTCTGTGTTCGAATTTTTCTCTTCTCTTTCTTCTATTCTTCTCTTCTTATACTCACATAAGGAATCTCTATACTGTGACATAGAGGATTCCATATTTTCTTTTCTGTTCTCTTCTTTTCCATATGAGCAGGAACAAGGATAAGAATATTCTTGTTAAAGTTGATCCTGAACCTGAAAGGACTCTGAAGAGGAAGCTAAGGGAAGCTAA
This sequence comes from Arachis ipaensis, assembly GCF_000816755.2. Classification (NCBI taxonomy): domain Eukaryota; kingdom Viridiplantae; phylum Streptophyta; class Magnoliopsida; order Fabales; family Fabaceae; genus Arachis; species Arachis ipaensis. The sequence goes on from NC_029788.2 coordinate 57,613,792, forward strand.
AGCACAACTCTCTGGAGAGAACCTGACAGAAATTTTCGAAAAAGAGGGAGACATGGCCGAACTTAATAATAATGGTGGAGATGCAAGGAAGATGCTTGGTGACTTTATTGCACCCTCTTCCAACTTCTATGGAAAAAGCATCTCAATTCCTGCAATTGAAGCAAACAACTTTGAGCTTAAGCCTCAATTAGTTTCTCTAATGCAACAGAATTTCATGTTTCATGGACTTCAAATGGAAGATCCTCATCAGTTTTTAGCTGAATTCTTGGAAATCTGTGACACTGTCAAGACCAATAGAGTTGATCCCGAGGTCTATAGGCTTATGCTTTTCCCTTTTGTTGTAAGAGACGGAGCTAGAACATGGTTGGATTCACAACCTAAGGAAAGCCTGTACTCTTGGGATAAGTTGGTCAGTGCTTTCCTGGCCAAATTCTTTCCACCTCAAAAGATGAGCAAGCTTAGAGTGGAAATCCAAACCTTCAGACAGAAGGAAGGAGAATCCCTCTATAAAGCTTGGGAAAGATATAAGTAACTAATCAAAAGGTGTCCTATTGACATGCTTCCAGAATGGAGCATCATATGTATATTCTATGATGGTCTATCTGAGTTGTCAAAAATATCATTGGACCATTCTACAGGAGGATCTCTGCATCTAAAAACCCTGCAGAAGCTCAAGAACTCATTGAAATGGTTGCAAATAACCAGTTCATGTACACCTCTGAGAGGAGTCCTGTGAACAATGGGACGCCTCAGAAGAAGGGAGTTCTTGAAATTGATACTCTGAATGCCATATTGGCTCAAAATAAAATATTGACTCAGCAAGTCAATATGATCTCTCAGAGTCTGAATGGATTGCAAGCTGCATCCAACAGTACTAAAGAAGCATCTTCTGAAGAAGAAGCTTATGATCTTGAGAACCCTGCAATGGTAAAGGTGAATTACATGGGAGAACCCTATGGAAACACCGATAATCCTTCATGGAGAAATCATCCAAATTTCTCATGGAAGGACCAACAGAAGCCTCAACAGGCTTCAATAATAATGGTGGAAGAAATAGGTTTCGCAATAGCAAGCCTTTTCTATCATCTTCTCAGCAACGGACAGAGAATTCTGAACAGAGCCATTCTGGCCTGGAAACCATAGTCTCTGATCTATCCAAGACCACACTAAGTTTCACGAATGAAACAAGGTCCTCCATTAGAAATTTGGAGGCACAGGTGGGTCAGCTGAGTAAGAAGATTACTGAAACTCCTCCCAGTACTCTCCCAAGCAATACAGAAGAAAATCCCAAGAGAGAGTACAAGGCCATAACCATGACCAATATGGCCGAACCTGGAGAGAGTGAGGAGGACGTGAGTCCCAGTGAGAAAAGCCTCATGGGACATCCTCTGGACAGAAAGGAGTTTTCCTTTGAGGAACCAAAGGAATCTGAGGCTCATACAGAGACCATAGAGATTCCATTGAACTTCCTTCTGCCATTCATAAGCTCTGATGAATATTCTTCCTCTGAAGAGGATGAAGACATCACTGAAGAGCAAGTTGCTAAGTATCTAGGAGCAATCATGAAGCTGAATGCCAAGTTATTTGGTAATGAGACTTGGAAGGATGAACCCCCCTTGTTCACCAATGAAATGAGTGCATTAATGAGGCAGACATTACCTCAGAAGAAACCGGATCCCGAAAAATTCTTCATACCTTGTACCATAGGCACCATGACCTTTGAGAAGGCTCTGTGTGACCTAGGGTCAGGGATAAACCTCATGCCACTCTCTGTAATGGAGAAACTGGAAATCTTTAAGGTACAAGCTGCAAGAATCTCACTAGAGATGGCAGACAAATTAATGAAACAGGCTTATGGACTAGTAGAGGACGTGATAGTGAAGGTTGAAGGCCTTTGCATCCCTACTGATTTCATAATCCTAGACACTGGAAAGGATGAGGATGAATCCATCATCCTTGGCAGACCCTTCCTAGCAATAACAAAGCTGTGATTGATGTTGACAGAGGAGAGTTGGTCCTCAAGTTGAATGAGGACTACCTTATATTCAACACTCAAGGTTCTCCTTCTGTAACCATGGAGAGGAAGCATGAAAAGCTTCTCTCAATACAGAGTCAAACAGAGCCCCCACATTCAAACTCTAAGTTTGGTGTTGGGAGGCCACAACCAAACTCTAAGTTTGGTATTGAGAGGTCACAACCAAATTCTAAGTTTGGTGTTGAGAGGCCCCAACCCTACTCTGATTATCTGTGAGGCTCCATGAGAGCTCACTGTCAAGCTATTGACATTAAAGAAGCGCTTATTGGGAGGCATCCCAATGTTATTTAATTATATCTATCTATTTTCCATTGTTATTTTATGTTTTATGTAGGTTGATGATCATGTGAAGCCACAAAAATAACTGAAAAATCAAAAACAGAATGAAAAACAGCATTAAAAATAGCATTAAAAATAGCACACCCTAGAGGATAAGCTTATTGGCATTTAAACGCCAATAAGAAGCATCAGACTGGCGTTTAACGCCAGAAAGAAGCATCAAGCTGGCATTTAACGCCAGAAACAGGCACCAAGTTGGCGTTAAACGGCAAAAAAGGGAGAAAAGCTGGTGTTTAACGCCAGAAACAAGCAGCAGTCTGGCGTTAAACGCCAGGATTGCACTCTAAGGGCATTTACATGCCTAAATAGAGCAGGGATGATAAGTCCTTGACCCCTCAGGATCTGTGGACCCCACATGATCCCCACCTACCCCACCTCTTCTTCTCCCCTCTTCACACCTTTCCATAACACTCTTCCTCAAAATAACCTCCACCAATCACATCTATCTCCCTCCCAAACCCAACCCCTATTACAAGAATTCTCTCTCCACTCCACTCCTATATCAGCCCCTCATCACTCCTTCCTTTTCACACATTACAACCACTACTTCTACCCCTTGGCCGAACCACATATCTCCCTCCATCTCCTCTATTTTCTTCTTCTTCTACTACTTTCTTTATTCTTTGCACGAGGACGAGCAAACCTTTAAAGTTTGGTGTGGAAAAAGCATTGCTTTTTTGTTTTTCCATGACCACTAATGACACCAAAGGCCAGAGAAACCTCTAGAAAGAGGAAAGGAAAGACAATTGCTTCCACCTCCGAGTCATGGGAGATGGAGAGATTCATCTCACAAGCCCATCACTAAAAAGAGGATGGAGCAAACAAGAGAGCCCACTCATGGACCTCAACAAGAGCATGAGGAAATTCCTCATCATGAAATCCCTAAGATGCCTCAAGGGATGCATTTTCCTCCACAAAACTATTAGGAGCAAATCAACACCTCCCTAGGAGAATTGAGTTCCAATATGGGACAACTAAGGGTGGAGCACCAAGAGCATTCCATCCTCCTTCATGAAATTAGAGAAGACCAAAGAGCCATGAGGGAGGAGCAACAAAGGCAAGGAAAAGACATTGAGGAGCTCAAGCACTCCATAAGATCTTCAAGAGGAGGAACTAGCCGCCATCACTAAGGTGGATTTGTTTCTTAATTTCCTTGTTCCTTATTTTTCTGTTTTTTGTTTCTTATGCCTTATGCTTTATTTATGTTTGTGTCTTATTACATGATCACTAGTGTCTAAGTGTCTATGCCTTAAAGCTATGAATGTCCTATGAATCCATCACCTCTCTTAAATGAAAAATGTTCTAAAAACAAAAGAACAAGAAGTACATGATTTTGAATTCATCCTTGAAATTAGTTTAATTATTTTGATGTGGTGACAATACTTTTTGTTTTCTGAATGAATGCTTGAACAGTGCATATTTTTTTGAATTTGTTATTTATGAATGTTAAAATTGTTGGCTCTTGAAAGAATGATGAAAAAGGAGAAATGTTATTAATAATCTAAAAAATCATAAAATTGATTCTTGAAGTATGAAAAAGCAGTGAATAATAAGGCTCGCAAAAAAAATGGCAAAAAAAAAGCAAGCAGAAAAAGCCAAGAGCTCTGTAAACCAAAAGGCAAGAGCAAAAAGCCAATAACCCTTTAAACCAAAAGGCAAGGGTAAAAAAGATCCAAGGCTTTGAGCATTAATGGATAGGAGGGCCTAAAGGAATAAAATCCTGGCCTAAGCGGCTAAACCAAGTTGTCCCTAACCATGTGCTTGTGGCGTGAAGGTGTCAAGTGAAAAACTTGAGATTGAGCGGTTAAAGTCGTGATCCAAAGCAAAAAGAGTGTGCTTAAGAACCCTGGACACCTCTAATTGGGGACTCTAGCAAAGCTGAGTCACAATTTGAAAAGGTTCACCCAGTTATATGTTCGTGGCATTTATGTATCCGGTGGTAATACTGGAAAACAAAGTGCTTAGGGCCACGGCCAAGACTCATAAAGTAGCTGTGTTCAAGAATCAACATACTGAACTAGGAGAATCAATAACACTATCTGAATTCTGAGTTCCTATAGATGCCAATCATTCTAAACTTCAAAGGATAAAGTGAGATGCCAAAACAGTTTAGAGGCAAAAACTACTAGTCTCGCTCATCTAATTGGAGCTAAGATTCATTGATATTTTTGAATTTATAGTATATTCTCTTCTTTTTATCCTGTTTGATTTTCAGTTGCTTGGGGACAAGCAAAAATTTAAGTTTGGTGTTGTGATGAGCGGATAATTTATACGCTTTTTGGCATTATTTTTTAGTAGTTTTTACTATAATTTAGTTAGTTTTTAGTATATTTTTATTAGTTTTTATTCAAAAATCACATTACTGGACTTTACTATCAGTTTGTGTATTTTTCTGTGATTTCAGGTATTTTCTAGCTGAAATTGAGGGACCTGAGCAAAAATCTGATTCAGAGGCTGAAAAAGGACTGCAGATGATGTTGGATTCTGACCTCCCTGCACTCAAAATAAATTTTCTGGAGCTACAGAAATCCAATTGGTGCGCTCTCAATTGCGTTGGAAAGAAGACATCCAGGGCTTTCCAGAAATATATAATAGTCCATAATTTGCCCGAGTTTTGATGATGCTAACTGGTGTTCAAATGCCAACTTCCTGTCCTATTCTGGAGTTACACGCCAGAAACAGGTTGCAAATTAGAGTTAAACGCCAGAAACAGGCTACAAGATGGCGTTTAACTCTGAAAAGAGTCTCTACACATGAAAGCTCAATGCTCAGCCCAAGCACATACCAAGTGGGCCCGGAAGTGGATTTCTGCATCATTTACTTATTTTCTGTGACCCTAGTTACTAGTCTAGTATAAAAACTACTTTTAGTGATTTATTTCACATCTTTGGATCATCTTTGGATCATTTTTGAGACTATCTTTGTATCACTTTTGATCATTGATCATGTTTAGGGGGCTGGCCATTCAGCCATGCCTGGACCTTCATCACTTATGTATTTTTCAACGGTGGAGTTTCTACACACCATAGATTAAGGTGTGGAGCTCTGCTGTTCCTCATGAATTAATGCAAAGTACTATTGTTTTTCTATTCAATTCAAGCTTCTTCTTATTCTAAGATATTCATTCGTACCCAAGAACATGATGAATGTGATGATTATGTGACACTCATCACCATTCTCACTTATGAATGCGTGCCTGACAACCACTTCCGTTCTACATGAAAAAGAGCTTGAATGCATATCTCTTAGCCTCCTTATTCATGATCAGAGTCTTCGTGGTATAGGCTAGAAGATTTGGCGGCCACTATTGAGATCCGGAAAGTCTAAACCTTGTCTGTGGTATTCCGAGTAGGATCTGGGATGGGATGACTGTGACGAGCTTCAAACTCGCGAGTGTTGGGCATAGTGACAGACGTAAAATGATCAATGGATCCTATTCCAACATGATCGAGAACCGACAGATGATTAGTCGTGCGGTGACAGCACATTTTGGACCATTTTCACTGAGAGGACGGACAGTAGCCATTGACAACGGTGATCCCCCAACATAAAGCTTGCCATGGAAAGGAGTATGAATGATTGAATGAAGGCAGTAAGAAAGCAGAGTTCAGAAGGAGCAAAGCATCTCTATACGCTTATCTGAAATTCTCACCAATGAATTACATAAGTTTCTCTATCTTATTTTATATATTTTAGTTATCTTTTAATTATCAAAACCTCATAACCATTTGAATCTGCCTGATTGAGATTTACAAGATGACCATAGCTTGCTTCAAGCCGACAATCTCCGTGGGATCGACCCTTACTCACGTAAGGTTTATTACTTGGACGACCCAGTGCACTTGCTGGTTAGTTGTCTTGTGAAGAATAATTGAGATTACAATCGTGCGTACCAAGTTGTTGGCGCAGTTGAGATCACAATTTCGTGCACCACCATGCGACTTCACAATCCACGCGTGCGCGTCTGCTGCGCGTGCGCATCGATCTCAGCATCCTAAATCCTTGTTTCTTCATGGATTCTCCACTATGCATGCTTTTCTCTTCATTTATTCCATTCAACACTTGCCCTATGAACCTGAGATCACTCAATAAACACATCAAGGCATTGAATAGAATTAAGGTGAATCAAAATCACCAATTTGAGGACCTAAAATGCATGTTTTCACTCTTAAGCACAATTAAAGGAGAATATACAAAACCATGCTATTTCATTGGATAATTGTGGAAAAAGGTCATAAAATCCCCTAAAATCAACACAAGATAAACCCTAAAATGGGGTTTTATCAATACGCGTGGATGCGCGAACAAAGAGGGATGCATACGCATCCAGCGACGCGCATGCATAAAAGGGGTTATGCGTTGGGCACAGTGGTAGCACAAATCTTTCACAACTCTCGGGTTATTTGTACCAAGAGTTGCAGAAGTTCCATCGACGCAAACACGTCCTCCACGCTTGTGCGTGGACACCCTTTTTTTATATATATTTTTTCATAAATCTGAAGAAATTCATTTTCAACACAATTTTAGCAGTTATTCAAGCTAAATAGGTAAAAAACACTCAAAAATCCATGCAATACTCAAAATGAAGTGTTTTCTTTAACATTATGAATCCATCCTAACCAAGATTAATGAAAATCTTCATGAACAATGAATGTCATAACCAAGGCAAACAAAATCAAGCAAACCTAGACAAACTCACCATAACTAGACAATCACAAAATCAACTAAAGAGTTTAAAAACTACATGCAAAAGATACACAAAAGGAAGATCTTACCATGGTGGGGTGTCTCCCACCTAGCACTTTTCTTTAATGTCCTTAAGTTGGACGGTCATGAGCTCACATCTTCTCCTCTTCGGGTGCATCCTCAAGGAGGAACACCTCAACCTCTTTGTTGCTTTTCATCTTCTCTCCATGATAAAGCTTCAGACGGTGACCATTAACTTTGAAGATTGTGGGGCTTGAAGGATGACTCAAGTGAAAAACCCCATATGGCTCCGCCTTCTCCACTCTATAAGGTCCTTCCCACCTTGATCTTAACTTTTCTAGCATCAACCTCAATCTAGAGTTCTAGAGAAGGACGAGGTCCCCAGCTCTAAACTCTCTTCTTTTGATATTCTTATCATGCACCGCCTTCATCCTTTCTTTGTAGAGCCTTGAACTATCATAAGCTTCTAATCTAAGACACTCCAATTCTACCAGCTGTAACTTCCTTTCGATTTTGGCCTCCCAAATCCTGAGTTGCATTCTTTTACGGCCCAATAAGCCTTATGTTCGATCTCCACTGGGAGATGGCAAGCCTTGCCATAGACTAGCCGAAACAAACTCATACTAATTGGCGTCTTATAAGCCATCCGGTAAGCCCATAGCGCATCACTGAGCTTAGAACTCTAGTCCCTCCTATGAGGCTTCACAATCTTCTCTAATATACTCTTGATTTCACGGTTAGAGACCTCGGCTTGGCCATTTGTTTTGGGATGGTAGGCCGTAGTCACCTTGTGAATGATGCCATACTTCTTCATCAACCCTGTCATTCTCTTGTTGCAAAAATGGGAGCCTTGATCACTCGCAATTGCTCGTGGTGATCCAAAGCAACAAATTATATTATTCTCAACAAAAGAAAGAACCACATTAGCATCATCAGTGCGGGTGGGAATAGCTTCCACCCATTTGGAAACATAGTCAATAGCTAGCAGAATATAGAGGAAACCATTAGAGTTTGGAAAAGGGCCCATGAAGTCAATACCCCAAACATAAAAAATTTCGCAAAATAACATAGTTTGTTGGGGTATCTCATCCTTCTTGGAGATATTTCCAAACCTTAGGCATTGTGGGCAAGAGTTACAAAAGAGAGAAGCATCTTTAAAAAGTGTAGGCCACCAAAATCCGCAGTCTAGGATCTTTCTTGCAATTCTTTGAGGACCAAAATGGCCACCACCCTCAGAAGAGTGGCAGGCCTCCAAGATAGACTGAAATTCGGATTGCGGGATACACCTCCTAATCACTTGGTCGGCACCACATCTCCACAAGTATGGGTCATCCCATATATAATATTTGGATTCGCTCTTAAGCTTATCCTTTTGGTGTTTAGAGAAATTGGGAGGAAAGGTGCAAGCAACCAAGTAATTGGTAATAGGTGCATACGAAGGGATCACTTTGGATATTTCTTGCAAGCCCTCAAGGGGAAATGCATCATTGATAGGAGTTAGTTCGCTCTTTGTATGCTCAAGGTGACTCAAGTGGTCCGCCACTAAATTCTAGGAACCACTCGTATCTTTGATTTCTAGATCAAATTCTAGCAAAAGCAATACCCATCTTATCAACCTTGGTCTAGACTCTTTCTTGGCCAACAAATATTTCAATGTCGCATGGTCCGAATATACTACCACCTTGGAACCAAGTAGATAGGCCCAAAATTTATCCAAGGCAAAGACAATTGCTAACAATTCCTTCTCAGTGGTAGTATAATTGGACTGGGCTCCATCTAGAGTTTTAGAGGCATAGGCAATGACATAAGGATTTTTACCTTTGTGCTGAGCTAGCGCCACTCCCACCGCATAGTTAGATGCATCACACATGATCTCAAATGGCCTACTCCAGTCAGGCCCTCTCACAATGGGAGCTTGAGTCAAAGCAATTTTCAGCTTGTCAAATGCCTCCATGCAATCTTCACTCAAATCAAATTCAATATCCTTTTGCAACAACCGGAAGAGAAGTAGTGCCACCTTACTAAAGTCCTTAATAAAACACCGGTAAAAACCTGTATGACCAAGAAACGCACGGACTTCCCTCACAGAAGAGGGGTAAGGTAAACTAGAAATAACATTGACCTTTGTCGGATCCACAGAAATATCATTATTAGAGACAATGTGACCTAAAACAATACCTTGTCTCACCATAAATGTGACATTTCTCAAAATTAAGAACAAGGTTTGATTTAGTGCACCTCTCTAATACTTTTGCAAGATTGTCCAAACAAAGTTCAAAGGAGTCCCCATAAACACTAAAATCGTCCATGAACATCTCCATGAAATGCTCAAGAAGATCCACAAATAAACTCATCATACACCTTTGGAACGTAGCCAGTGCTTTACACAAGCCAAAGGGCATTCTCTTGTAGGCATAAGTTCCAAAAGGGCATGTGAAGGTAGTTTTCTCCTGATCTTCCGGTGCAATGTGGATTTGAAAATACCCAAAATAGCCATCTAAGAAGTAGTAATGAGAGTTACCAGACAGGCGATCAAGCATTTGATCGATGAACGGTAACAGAAAGTGGTCCTTCCTAGTGGCCATGTTCAAACGCCTATAATCAATACAGACCCTCCATGAGTTTTGCACCCTTGTAGCTACGAGCTCCCCACTCTCATTCTTGATTGTAGTAACACCGGACTTCTTTGGAATGATTTGTACGGGGCTCACCCACACACTATCCGAAATCGGATAGATAATGTCGGCCTCTAATAACCAGGTTACCTCCTTCTTCACAACCTCTAGAATAGTGGGGTTCGAACGCCTTTGGGGTTGCCGAATAGGTTTAGCTCCTTCTTTTAGAAAAATGCGGTGTTCACACACTTGAGGGCTTATGCCCACTATGTTTGCCAAACTCCACCCTATAGCATTTTTGTTTTTTCTCAAGATATGAAGCAATTTCTCCTCTTGTTGGGAGGTAAGCTCTCTTGCAATAATCACCAGGAGCTTTTGATCCTCTTCAAGGTAGGAATATTTTAGGTGGGGCGAAAGTGGTTTCAAATCCACACTTTGTTCATGACTCGGCACTTGATCATCCAGTAAGACCAGAGGTAGTAAGGTGTCCTCTTCACATTGATGGGGGCTCCCACACTTGGACCTTGAATCATACTCTTCCCATCAAGACTAGCCTTGTGTACTTCGGCCACAACATTATCAATCAAACCACACCGGAAGATAGAATGGTCCTCGGGTGGGTGTCTCATGGCTTCATCAAGACTAAAGCTCACAACTCTTCCATCAATCTCAAAAGAATAGGTACCCAGAAAAACATCCAATTTGAACCGGGAGGTTCTCAAAAAGGCCTCCCAAGCAAGATAGATAATGTTCTTTCGGAGTCACTAGGCGGCATCTCAAGAATATGGAAATCAATTGGGAAGACCAACCCCTTTATACTCACCAACACATCCTCCGCAATACCAACCACAGATATTATGCTCTTATCCGCCAAAACAAATCGGGCCGCCAACCGTTTCAACGATGGGAGCTTCAATATATGATAAACAGATAAGGGCATAATACTAACACACGCACCTGGATCACACATGCAATCAACAAATTGGACACCATCTATAGTGCAAGTGACTAGGCAAGGACCGGGATCACCACATTTCTCCGGTATTGCACCCATCAAAGCAGATATTGAGCTTCCCAATGGAATAGTTTCTAAATCTTGAATCATTTCCTTATTCATGCACATATCGTTTATAAATTTGGCATATTTAGGGACTTGGCGAATAGCATAAAAAAGGGGAATAGTTACATCAACCTTTTTGAGCATCTTCACCATCTTGGGATCTAGCTCTCGTTGCTTCTTGGTCTTCCTTGCCAATGTAGGAAATGGAATTGGAGTAGCCTCTTCCAAGACATTTCCATCCTTAGAAACCCCATCACTTGGTTGGGAAACTTCTTCTTCAACTACCTCATGTGCCTCATCCTCCTCTTCAATTTCTTCTACCTCAACCACATCCTCATCTTGAGTGACTTCCCCTGGGCTCTATTCCTCGGGACTCCTCTCTTGTAATTTAGTGCCGGACCTCAAAGTGATGGCATTGATACCACCTTTGGGGTTGGGTAAAGGTTGAGAGGGTAGTGCACTAGAACTTGAAGGTTGAGTCGTAGAGGTAGAGGGTGGTTCCATACGGGCTAGAAGAGCTTGGATGCTAGAGGTAAAACCGGTGAGACTAGAGGCAAGTGTGGTTTGAAGTTCCTTTTGTCCTTGAAGAATAGAACGGAGTGTTTCATCTTGGTTGAAGGAAGAGGAAGGATAGGTGATTTGGGGGACTTATGGTTGGTTGAGTTGAGGTGCTTGCCTTTGGTGAGGTAGTTGGTAGGTCATATGATGGATATGGATCATAGGAAGGTATTTGGTAATAAGGGGCTTGTGAGTATGGTTAATGGTTATGTTGAGGATGAGGTTCATAGGCATATGATGGTGGTTGTTGATTGTCACAAAGAAATTCACCATAGCCATTGAATTGACATGCATTAGGATGGGAATTATACCTATAAGAAACCGGAGGTTGTTACCAAGAGGAGTGATCAATTCCTTGAGGCTCCTCCCATATTTGATTGTTCCATCCTTGATGCATGTTGTCATTGAAATTCACATTTCCTACAACATAGTTTGAACCAAACTCATAGCCAAAAGGGTGAGAATTCATAATAAAAAGACAAAATGAAAACAAAAACTGACGAGAAACAAGGAAAACCAAATCCTAAAACTAGCAAAACACCTAAAAATCAAGATATATACAATATCAACATATGTACAATAACCAATAACAAGGCACACAATTGTAATTCCCCGGCAACAGCGCCATTTTGATGAGCGGAAATTGATTGTATGGTATAGAATTTTCACAAATGAAATCTCGTTGCAAGTATAGTTCTAAACCAACAAACAGTTCCTCAATCAAAAATTTGTTTGTCACAAGTACAAACCCCAATAAAAATAAACCAAAGTATTTAAACCTCGGGTCGTCTCTCAAGGAATTGGAGGGAAGTGTTCTTGTTATTGGCTTTGAAGGTATATTTTGGGGTTTTTGAAATAGTGAACAAGAAATATAAGTGGCAAAGGAAATAAACGAATAACAAAGAAAGCTCTTGGCAAGGGATGAGAACTAAAAGTTCTATCGTTATTATCATCATTAATTGTGACAAGAATTGTCCATTGCTTCCACTTAGTTAACCTCTAGCTATAAAGGAAAGTCAAATGGATACAATCAACTTGATTCCACAAGTCCTAGTCAAATCATAGTGAAAGACTAACTTTAGTGGCATTCAAGTCAACTAGCAACTTCCAATTATCAATCAACAAGAGACTTTGATAACTTAAGTATCTCCAATTACTCAACTCAAGCCAAAAGGAGAAAAATCTACTCTAACATCCCTCCAAGCATTTTGTCAAACACTTGAAAGGCCTAAAAGGAAGGCAGAATAAGATTGTAAGAAATGTAAATCTACAACTATTAAATGCAAGAAATTAACAACAACAAAGCAATTAAACAATAAAAGAAATCAAACATAAATTACATTAAAGAAAATAGAAGAAACAAGAGTGCATCAACAACAAAGTAAACAAAATACAAAGAGTAAAATACTAAACTAGGAAAGCAAATGTAAAGGAACAAGAAATTAGAAAGGAAAAGTAAATCAAAGCATGAATTAAACCTAGATCTAAGAGAGATTAACCTAATCCTAACCTAATTCTAGAGAGAAGAGAGAGCTTCTCTCTCTAGAAACTAACTAAAGCATGATGAAAACTCCCCACTATGACTATTTCCTTCATCCCTCTTCAATCCTTAGGTTCAATATCATCAGAAATGAGTTGGATTGGGCCCTGGAAAGCTCAGAAATCGCCCCAGCGTTTTCACTTTAATGAGGTCACGTGCGAGAAACGACGCGTACACGTGGGTCACGCGTACGCGTCGCTTGGCATTTTCCTTTCCACGCATACGCGTCATGTCACACGAAGCGTCACCATGCGACTTCATCTTCTACGCGTGTGCGTATGTTGCGCGTGCGCGTCGATTTATGCACTCCAAATCCTTGATTTTTTATGTGTTCTCCACTTGCATGCTTTTCTCTTCAATCCTTTGATCCATTCCTAGCCTTTTCAACCTGAATTCATTAACAAACACATCAAGGCATCTAGTGGAATCAAAGGAACATTAAAACTAACAAATTAAAGGCCTAAAAAGCGTGTTTTACACTTAAGCACAAATTAAGGGAGAATCACAAAACCATGCTATTTCATTGAATAAATGTGGGAAAAGTTGACAAAAACCCTCTAAATTCAACATAAGATAAACCCTAAAAATGGGGTTTATCAACTTCCCCACACTTAAACAATAGCATGTCCTCATGCTAAATCAAGAAAGAGAAAAATGGTATCATCATTTATTCAATGCAACTAAACCATATGCAACCTATCTAAATGCAACTATCCATATGAATGCAATTACTTGGTCAAAACAAATCAACCTCCAAGAAAACATATGTAAGCATTAGGGCTAAAGCAATAGAAATCAAATCAAACTCACAATTGTATTGAATTATCAAAGAGATTTACAAACTTGCAAGAAAAGGGATGATCATGGTGAAAACATGTACTTGAGCAATGAAACCCTCACCGGATGTGTATCCGCTCTAGTCACTCAAGTGTTTGGGGTTGATTCACTCAATTTTTCCCTAATCATTCTTTCTAAGATTTGTTTTTCATCTAACAATCAACAATTATTCAATTCATACATACAAATATCATGAGGACTTTCCATAAGGTTGTAATGGGGTCAGGGTGAAGGTAAGGTTATATATGGTTAAGTGGACTAGAATTTGAATCTTTGATTAACCTAAGCTTCACACCTAACCTATATAACAACCTATAAAAATCTAAACAAACATAACTACCCACAATCCTCACTTTTTCACACACTCATGCATTTTCTTTTCACTTCACAACACATATACGTTGATTATTGTTGAACTTCACTTTGGGGCATTTTGTCCCCTTTTTTTTGCTTTTATTTTTCTTTCTTTTTCTATTTTTTTGTTTTCCATATTTATTTTTTTCTTTTGTTTTTATCATTTTTCTTTCCTTCAACACTACAAGAAAAACATCCATTCAGGTACACTTGAAAAGTGTAGCCAAAAGTGAAAAAAAATGATGTCTTAGGCTACGGCTACGCTTTTTGGGCTACGACTACGCTTTTTGGGGTGATTCCTATTCGGCCTTGCCTATTCTCAAAGGCTACGCTTTTTTACACCAAGGGCTACGCTTTTGGCGTTTGGAAATAGGCTATACTTTTCAAGTGATGCTGTCCAAGACCAAAGGCTACGTGAAGAGCGGATATTTTATACGCTTTTTGGGGTTAATTTCATGTAGTTTTTAGGATGTTTTAGTTAAGTTTTTAGTATATTTTCATTAGTTTCTAGGAAAAATTCATATTTCTAGACTTTACTGTGAGTTTGTATGCTTTTCTATAATTTCAGGTATTTTCTAGCTGAAATTGAGGGAGCTGAGCAAAAATCTGATTCGGGCTGAAAAAGGATTGCTGATGCTGTTGGATTCTGACCTCTCTGCACTCAGAAAAGATTTGCTGGAGCTACAGGAGTCCAATTGGCGCTCTTCCAATTGCGTTGGAAAGTAGACATCCAGGGCTTTCCAGCAATATATAATAGTCCATACTTTGCTCAAGGATAGACGATGTAAACTAGCATTCAATGCCAGTTCCATGTTGCAGTCTGGCGTCCAGCGCCAGAAACAGGTTACAAGTTGGAGCTCAACGCCAGAAACAGGTTACAACCTGGGGTTGAACGCCCAAAACAGCCCAGGCACATGAGAAGCTTTAGTCTCAGCCCCAGCACACACCAAGTGAGCCCCAGAAGTGGATTTCTGCACTATCTATCATAGTTTACTCATTTTCTGTAAACCTAGGTTGCTAGTTTAGTATTTAAACAAATTTTAGAGATTTATTTTGGATCTTAAGACATTTTAGATTAAAAATTTGTACCTTTTGGCAGCATGAGTCTCTAAACCCCATTGTTGGGGGTGAGGAGCTCTGCAGCGTCTCGATGAATTAATGCAAGTACTTCTATTTTCCATTCAAACATGCGTGTTCCTATCTAAGATATTCATTCGCCCTTACTTATGGAGAAGGTGATGATCCGTGAGACTCATCACCTTCCTCAACCCATGAACATGTGCATGACAACCACCTCCGTTCTATATTAGATTGAATGAGTATCTCTTAGATTCCATAATCAGAATCTTCGTGGTATAAGTTAGAATTGATGGCGTCATTCAGGAGAATCCGGAAAGTCTAAACCTTGTCTATGGTATTCCGAGTAGGATTCTGGGATTGGATGACTGTGACGGGCTTCAAACTCGCGAGTGCTGGGCGTAGTGTCAGACGAAAAAGAATAGTAAATCCTATTCCAGTATGATCGAGAACCTCTAGATGATTAGCCGTGCTGTGACATAGCATTTGGACCATTTTCACTGAGGAGATAGGAAGTAGCCATTGACAACGGTGACACCTTACATAGAGCTTGCCATGGAAGGAACTTTGCACTTTTGCATGCATGAGGGAAGAGGAATACAAGAGAAAAGCTAAAATTCAGAAGACAAAGCATCTCCAAAACCCCAAGATATTCTCCATTACTGCATAATAAGTATTTATTTCATACTCTCTTATTTTTCGTAATTCAATTTGATAAGTGAATTGTTTTCCTGACTAAGAGTTACAAGATAACCATAGATTGCTTCAAGCCAACAATCTCCGTGGGATTCGACCCTTACTCACGTAAGGTATTACTTGGACGACCCAGTGCACTTGCTGGTTAGTTGTGCGGAATTACATAGTGTGAAGTAATTTTCGTGCACCAAGTTTTTGGCGCCATTGCCGGGGATTGTTCGAGTTTGGACAACTGACGGTTTATTTTGTTGCTTAGATTAAGAAAAATTTTTCTTTTTGGTTTAGAGTCTTCTATTATTGTTTTTGGTTTAGAGTCTTCTATTAAATCCTTATTTTCTCTTTTTTTTAAAATTTTTCAAATTTTTTTTTAACTAATAATTGAGTTTTTTTTAGTTATTAAAAATACTTCTTCAAAACAAGTGTTACATTTACTGCCCAATTGGCTAGAGCGTTGGTCTATGTTCTTGGTAATTGAGTGTATTCTTGTTAAAATCTTTTTTTTCAAAAATAATTTTTCTTTGATTAAATCTTGTGCCAAACTTTAAGTTTGGTGTTTTCTTGTTAATCTTTCTATAATTTTCGAAAATTTTAGTTTGGTTTGCTAAAAATTTTAAGTTTGGTGTTCTACCTTCATGTTCTTGTGGTTCTTATGATTCTTCAAAGTGTTCTTGAGTTTTCCTTGTGTCTTGATCTTAAAATTTTTAAGTTTGGTGTTCCTTGGTGTTTTCCCTCCAAAATTTTCGAAAACAAGGAGCATTAGATCTAAAAATTTTAAATCTTGTGCTATTTTATTGTTTTTCTCTTTCCTTATTAAATTCAAAAAAAAAATATCTTTTCTAACTATTTTTAAGCTAATATTTGGAAATTCTTCATAAAAATTCAGATTTCAATTTCAAAAATTTTATCTTATCATATCTTTGTTGTCAAGTTTTAAAAAAAAATCATATCTTTTTCAAAACCTCCTAACCACTTATTATCTCTCTTCATTTTTTTCAAAAATCCTCTTAAAATATTTTCAATTTTTTTATTTTCTTATAGTTTTATTATTTCGAATTTTTTTTAATATAATAAAATAAATAAAATAAAGCCACATCATCTCCCTTTCTCCATCATGGATCTAAGTGGAAATGAACAGTCCAGAAGGACTCTGGGGTCATATGCTAACCCCACTACTGCTTCATATGGGAGTAGTATCTGTATACCCTCCATTGGAGTCAGTAGCTTTGAGTTGAATCCTCAGCTCATTATCATGGTGCAGCAAAGTTGCCAGTATTCCGGTCTTCCACAAGAAGAACCTACAGAGTTTCTGGCACAGTTTTTACAAATTGCTGACACAGTACATGATAAGAAAGTAGATCAGGATGTCTACAGATTATTACTGCTTCCATTTGCTGTAAAAGATCAAGCTAAGAGGTGGTTAAATAACCAACCTAAGGTTAGCATAAGGACATGGAAACAGCTGTCAGAAAAAATTTCTGAATCAATACTTTCCTCCAAAATGGATGACACAGCTAAGGCTAGACATCCAAGGCTTTAAACAAGGAGATAATGAATCTCTTTATGATGCCTGGGAGAGATATAGAGAGATGCTAAGAAAATGCCCCTCTGAAATGTTTTCAGAGTGGGTTCAGCTAGACATCTTCTATTATGGGCTTACAGAAAGAGCTCATATCTCTCTAGATTACTCAGCTGGTGGATCTATCTACATGAGAAAGACAATTGAAGAAGCTCAAGAGCTCATTGATACAGTTGCCATAAATCAGCATCTGTACCTAAGCAGTGAACCTTCCATGAAAGAAGAGGCTAGAACAGTAACTGCTGAACTTAGCCCTGCAGAACAAGCTACTGAATTCAATCAGCAATTGGATTTTCTAACAAAATAGTTAGCCGAATTCAAGGAGAGACTACAAGAGACAAGAATGGCTAATATAAATATGGAAGTACAATTAAAGCAAACAAAGCAGCAGCTGTCAAAACAAATAACAGAAGAGTGCCAAGCAGTTCAATTGAGAAGTGGGAAAACATTAGATGCCCCCACCTCAAGGTAGCAGAAAGCCAAGAAATGAGCAAACCACCCAAAATCCATCTGAGGACAGTAAGAGCCCGGAGAGGAATAATTCTGGCAATGAAACGTCAGAAATTGGGTGGAAAGCTGGCGTTGAACGCCCAAACCATGCTCAGTCCTGGCGTTCAACACCAAAAACAAGCAAGGAATTGGCGTTGAACGCCCAAAAGAAGCACAGTTCTGGCGTTCAGACTCCAGGAACAGGTGAGGAGTTGACGTTCAACGCCACTCCAGCTTCTGACCCTGGCATTCAAATGCCAGTGAGGGATCAGACACACACAAGTGCTTATAACAACCCCTCTAAAAAGGCTTCTCCAACCACCTCTGTAGGAAATAAACCTGCAGCAACTAAGGTTGAGGAATATAAAGCCAAGATACCTTATCCTCAAAAACTCCGCCAAGAGGAGCAGGATAAGCAATTTGCTCGCTTTGCATATTATCTTAGGACTCTTGAAATAAAGATTCCATTTGCAGAGGCACTTGAGCAAATACCTTCTTATGCCAAGTTCATGAAAGAGATTTTGAGTCATAAGAAGGATTGGAGAGAAACTGAAAGAGTTCTCCTCACTGAAGAATGCAGTGCAGTCATTCTGAAAAGCTTTCCAGAAAAGCTTAAAGATCCCAGAAGCTTTCTGATACCATGCATATTAGAGGGTAATTGCACCAAGACAGCCTTATGTGATCTTGGGGCAAGCATCAACCTAATACCTGCATCCACTATCAGAAAGCTTGGTTTAACTGAAGAAGTTAAACCAACCCGGATATGTCTCCAACTTGCTGATGGCTCTATTAAATACCCATCAGGCATGATTGAGGACATGATTGTCAGGGTTGGGCCATTCGCCTTTCCCACTGACTTTGTAGTGCTGGAAATGGAGGAGCACAAGAGTACTACTCTCATTCTAGGAAAACCTTTCCTAGCAACTGGACGAACTCTCATTGATGTCCAAAAGGGGGAAGTCACCCTGAGAGTCAATGAGGATGAGTTTAAGTTGAATGCTGTTAATGCCATGCAGCATCCAGACACACCAAAAGACTGCATGAAAGTTGATCTTATTGACTCTTTGGTAGAGGAGATCAACATGGCTGAGAGTCTCGAATCAGAATTGGAAGATATCTTTAAAGATGTTCAACCTGATCTTGAGGATTCAGAGGAATTGAAAGAGCCTCTGAAATTTCCTCAGGAAGAGGAAAAACCTCCTAAACCCGAGCTCAAACCATTACCACCATCCCTAAAATATGCATTTCTGGGAGAAGGTGATACTTTTCCAGTGATCATAAGCTCTGCTTTAAATCCACAGGAAGAGGAAGCACTAATTCAAGTGCTAAGGACACACAAGACAGCTCTTGGGTGGTCCATAAGTGACCTTAAGGGCATAAGCCCAGCTAGATGCATGCACAAGATCTTGTTGGAGGACAATGCTAAGCCAGTGGTTCAACCACAGAGACGGCTAAATCCTGCAATGAAGGAAGTGGTGCAGAAAGAGGTCACCAAATTACTGGAGGCTGGGATTATTTATCCTATTTCTGATAGCCCCTAGGTGAGCCCTGTTCAAGTTGTCTCCAAAAATGGAGGCATGACAGTGGTTCATAATGAAAAAAATGAACTGGTTCCTACAAGAACAGTTACAGGGTGGCGCATGTGTATTGATTATAGAAGTCTCAATACAGCCACCAGGAAGGATCATTTTCCTTTACCATTCATAGACCAGATGCTAGAGAGACTAGAAGGCCATGATTATTACTGCTTTTTGGACGGCTATTCAGGCTACAACCAAATTGCAGTAGATCCCCAGGATTAAGAGAAAACAGCATTCACATGTCCATCTGGAGTATTTGCTTACAGAAGGATGCCATTTGGGCTGTGTAATGCACCTGCAACCTTTCAGAGATGCATGCTCTCTATTTTCTCTGATATGGTGGAAAAATTTCTGGAAGTCTTCATGGATGACTTCTCAGTATATGGAGACTCATTCAGCTCCTGTCTTGATCACCTGACATTGGTTTTGAAAAGATGCCAAGAGACCAACCTGGTTTTAAACTGGGAAAAATGTCACTTTATGGTGACTGAAGGGATTGTCCTTGGGTATAAAATTTCAAACAAGGGAATAGAGGTGGATCAAGTTAAAATATAGGTAATCAAAAAATTACCACCACCTGCCAATGTTAAGGCAATCAGAAGCTTTCTGGGGCATGCAGGATTCTATAGGAGGTTTATAAAGGATTTTCAAAAATTGCAAAACCTCTAAGCAACCTGCTAGCTGCTGACACGCCATTTTTGTTTGACACAGAGTGCCTGCAGGCGTTTGAAACTCTGAAAGCTAAGCTGGTCACAGCACTAGTTATCTCTGCACCAGACTGGACATTACCATTCGAATTAATGTGTGATGCCAGTGATCACGCCATTGGTGCAGTACTGGGGCAGAGGCATGACAAACTTCTGCATGTCATTTATTATGCTAGCCGTGTTTTAAATGATGCCCAGAAAAATTACACAACCACAGAAAAGGAATTGCTTGCAGTGGTCTATGCCATTGACAAGTTTAGATCATACTTAGTAGGATCAAAAGTGATTGTGTACACTGACCATGCTGCTCTTAAATATCTACTTACAAAGCAGGATTCAAAACCCAGGCTAATAAGATGGGTATTGCTTCTGCAAGAGTTTGATATAGAAATAAGAGACAGAAAAGTGACAGAAAACCAAGTGGCTGATCATCTGTCCCGAATAGAGCCAGTAGAAGGGGCGCCCTCTCCCTCTATTGAGATCTCTGAAACCTTTCCGAATGAGCATTTGTTCGCCATTCAGGAAACACCATGGTTTGCAGACATTGCAAACTATAAAGCTGCAAGGTTCATACCCAAGGAGTACAGCAAGCAACAAAAGAAAAAATTAATTACTGATGCAAAGTACTACTATAGAGGAATTCAGATTCACTGCTTTCGAAAATTCCAAGCTTTATAAAGAGAAATCTAAAAGGTGGCATGACAGAAAGCTGTCATCTAGAATCTTTGAACCAGGACAAAAAGTTCTGTTGTTTAACTCTAGGCTCAGGCTATTCCCAGGGAAACTGAAATCCCGGTGGAGGGGACTATATATGATTACAAGTGTATCACCATATGGTTATGTGGAGCTTCAAGACATTGATTCTGATAAGAAGTTCATTGTTAATGGACAGAGAATCAAGCACTATCTTGAAGGCAATGTTGAGCAAGAGTGCTCAAGGCTGAAGCTAGATTAAAAGCTCAGCAAGGTCTAGCTAAAGACAATAAAGAAGCGCTTGCTGGGAGGCAACCCAGCCATTGGAAAGACTTTTTCTATTATTTTTCCCTATTCTTGATTTTATTTGTTTAGATAAAGTTAATTGCTACTAAGGTAAAGAGTCAATTGTATAAGTTCACAGGGTTACAGAAGGATTCAGCACACAAAACAGAGAAAGAGAGCTCACTGGCAAGAAAATGCCAGTAAAAGTCTGTTTTGGGCGTTCAACGCCCAAAAGAAGCATCCACTGGGCGTTGAACGCCAGTAAGGATAGCTATCTGGGCGTTAAACGCCAGAAAGAAGCATCTTCTGGGCGTTGAACGCTAGAAAGAAGCTCCTTCTGGGCGTTTAACGCCAGATTTACAGCGTCCTGGGCGTTCAGAAAAACGCCCAGTGACAAAGGAGTTCCTGGTGTTCAACGCCAGAAAGAAGCAACAGCTGGGCGTTGAACGCCCAGGAGAAGCAGCAATTGGGCGTTTAACGCCAAGATGGTGGGGAGGAGGTAAATTCGTTTTTACTTCATATTTTTCATTTTAATTTTAATTTTCATGTTTCAATTCATGATTTCTTGCATAAACATGTTACAAACCCTGATTTCTAAAATCCCTAATTTCTAAAAACCCTACTTTAAAAATATCAAATGTATCTTAATCCATAAACATAAATTCTTTTTCAATCCAATCCAACTCTTTTTCAAAATTTCCAAAACAAATCTATCTCTTTTCCTTCTAAAATCCTTTCAACTCATCAATATCTTTTTCAAATCTCCACATTATCTTTTTCAAAATCCAATTTATCTTTTTCAAATAACTTTCATATCTTTTCAATTTTAAATCACATCTTTTCATATCATACTTATTTTTTTTATAAATCATATCTTCTATCTTATCTTTTTTGTAAAAAAATTTTTGAAAACCCACCCCCCCTCCCTTTTAAATCCACATTCGGCCTCCCTCCTCTCATCCACCATTCGACACTAGCTCTCCTTCTATCCCTCTCCTCGGAGATCCAAGAGCAGATTCGAAACAGGAACTGGGAAGTCCTAGCTAATCCTGAAACAAAAATGGGAAGGAATATGGTTCAGGAGTTCTACGCTAATCTGTGGCAAACAGACAGGCAGAGAATATCTAGAACTTCCCTCTATAACTATCGGACTATGGTCAGAGGAAAGATTGTTCACATCCACCCTGACAAAATAAAGGAGATCTTTAAGCTACCTTAGCTGAAAGATGACCCAGACTCCTTCAATAGGAGAATGATGAGAACAAACAATTTCCTGGATAAGATTCTAGAGGATATATGCATCCCTGGAGCCAGGTGGACCACCAGCAGCAAGGGTGTCCCAAATCAACTCAAGAGAGAAGATCTCAAACCAGTCGCCAGAGGATGGCTAGACTTCATTGGGCGTTCTATATTGCCCACAAGCAACCGTTCTGAAGTCACCGTCAAAAGAGCAGTGATGATCCATTGCATTATGTTGGGAAAAGAAGTGGAAGTTCATCAACTGATTCCATCTGAATTTTACATACTTGCAAACAAGAACTCCAAAGATGCCAGGTTGGCTTATCCAAGCCTAATCTCTATGCTCTGCAAAGATGCTGGAGTAAGGATGGGAATAACGGAGTACATCTCAGTGGAGCAACTAATCACTAAAACCACAATGGAAAAACAACAAATGCAAGATGACCCCATCAAGAGGAGGGCACAAGAATTCCTCCCGGAAGTCCCTCAATTTGAATATTGGGAACAGCTTGAAGCATCTGTCACCAAGTTGCAAGAATCTATGGAACAAATAAAGGAAGAACAGCAAAATCAAAACAGTATGCTATGCAAACTGCTCAGGGAACAAGAAGAGCAATGGCGTGACTTAAAGGAACTGAAGCGTCAGAAGTTATCTCTTGAAGGACCAAGCACTCCACAGACTAGAGGAACATCCACATCCCAAACTCAAGGTTGTTGAGCTCTAATCTTAACCTTAACTCTGTGATAATTTTTCTTATTTTAGTTTTACCTTAGAAGTTATAGTGGTAATTAGTAGTTATTTTATCTCCAATTAAGCTATAATTTATTTTTCTCATCATCATTAAACATGAATAAAATAGAAGATTTTCTTTAGAATAAGGAGGCAATATTTTTCGAATTTTTAATAAAACAAATTCTAATTGTTTACATGTGGTGGCAATGCTTTCTACCTTCTGAATGAATGCCTGAACAGAGCATATGTCTTTGGAATTTGATGTTCTTGAATGTTAAATATGTTGGCTCATGAAAGAATATTGAACATGAGACATGTTATTGATAATCTGAAAAATCATAAAAATGATTCTTGAAGCAAGAAAAAACAGTGAATACAAAGCTTGCAAAAAAAAAAAAAAGCAAGCAGAAAAAACCAATAGCCCTTAAAACCAAAAGGCAAGGGTAGTAAAAAGGATCCAAGGCTTTGAGCATCAGTGGATAGGAGGGCCTAAGGGAATTAAATCCTGGTCTAAGCGGCTAAACCAAGCTGTCCCTAACCATGTGCTTGTGGCGTGAAGGTGTCAAGTGAAAACTTGAGACTGAGCGGTTAAAGTAAAGGTCCAAAGCAAAAAGAAGAGTGTGCTTAAGAACCCTGGACACCTCTAATTGGGGACTTTAGCAAAGCTGAGTCACAATCTGAAAAGGTTCACCCAATTATGTGTCTGTGGCATTTATGTATCCGGTGGTAATACTGGAAAACAAAGTGCTTAGGGCCACGGCCAAGACTCATAAAAGTAGCTGTGTTCAAGAATCAACATACTGAACTAGGAGAATCAATAACACTATCTGAATTCTAAGTTCCTATAGATGCCAATCATTCTGAGCTTCAATGGATAAAGCGAGATGCCAAAACTGTTCGGAAGCAAAAAGCTACTAGTCCCGCTCATTTAATTAGAATCTGAGCTTCACTCAAAAACTCAGAAATATTATTGCTTCGTGACTTATTTGTATTCTATTTTATTTGTCTAGTTGCTTGGGGACAAGCAACAGTTTAAGTTTGGTGTTGTGATGAGCGGATATTTTATACGCTTTTTGGGGTTAATTTCATGTAGTTTTTAGATATTTTAGTTAAGTTTTTAGTATATTTTCACTAGTTTCTAGGAAAAATTCATATTTTTGGATTTTACTATGAGTTTGTGTGCTTTTCTATAATTTCAGGTATTTTCTGGCTGAAATTGAGGGAGCAGAGCAAAAATCTGATTCGGGCTGAAAAAGTATTGCTGATGTTGTTGGATTCTGACCTCTCTGCACTCGGAATAGATTTTCTGGAGCTACAGAAGTCTAATTGGCGTGCTTCCAATTGCGTTGAAAAGTAGACATCCAGGGCTTTCCAGAAATATATAATAGTCCATACTTTGCTCAAGGATATATGACGTAAACTGGCGTTCAACTCCAGTTTCATGTTGCAGTCTGGCGTCCAGCGCCAGAAACAGGTTACAAGTTGGAGTTCAACGCCAGAAATAGGTTACAACCTGGCGTTGAATGCCCAAAACAGTCCAGGCACGTGAGAAGCTTTAGTCTCAGCTCCAGCACACACCAAGTGGGCCCCAGAAGTGGATTTCTGCATTATCTATCATAGTTTACTCATTTTCTGTAAACCCCATTGTTGGGGGTGAGGAGCTCTACAGCGTCTCGATGAATTAATGCAAGTACTTCTATTTTCCATTCAAACATGCGTGTTCCTATCTAAGATATTCATTCGCGCTTACTTATGGAGAAGGTGATGATCCGTGACATTCATCACATTCCTCAACCCATGAATGTGTGCATGACAACCACCTCCATTCTATATTAGATTGAATGAGTATCTCTTAGATTCCATAATCAGAATCTTCGTGGTATAAGCTAGAATTGATGGCGTCATTTAGGAGAATCCAGAAAGTCTAAACCTTGTCTGTGGTATTCTGAGTAGGATTCTGGGATTGGATGACTGTGACGGGCTTTAAACTCGCGAGTGCTGGGCGTAGTGACAGACGAAAAAGGATAGTAAATCCTATTCCAGTATGATCGAGAACCTCTAGATGATTAGCCGTGCTGTGACAGAGCATTTGGACCATTTTCACTGAGGAGATGGGAAGTAGCCATTGACAACGGTGACACCTTACATATAGCTTGCCATGGAAGGAACTTTGCACTTTTGCATGCATAAGGGAAGAGGAATATAAGAGAAAAGCTGAAATTCAGAAGACAAAGCATCTCCAAAACCCTAACATATTCTCCATTACTGCATAATAAGTATTTATTTCATACTCTCTTATTTTTCGTAATTCAATATGATAAGTGAATTATTTTCCTGACTAAGAGTTACAAGATAACCATAGATTGCTTCAAGCCAACAATCTCTGTGGGATTCGACCCTTACTCACGTAAGGTATTACTTGGACGACCCAGTGCACTTGCTGGTTAGTTGTGCGGAATTACATAGTGTGAAGTAATTTTCGTGCACCACTACGCTTTTTAGCTTTCATTTTTCCAGAATAGGCTACGCTTTTCAACGCTACTGCATCACTTATAAAGCGTAGCCACATTGTATACTATAGCTACTTTTTATAAGCGTAGCCTTAGATCCCTCTTTTTTTTTTGTACACTATAGCTACTGTATATTTGTAGCCTTAGGTCAAAGCGTAGCCACATTGTATACCATAGCTACTTTTTATAAGCGTAGCCTTAGATCCCTCTTTTTTTTTTGTATACTATAACTACTGTATATAAGTGTAGCCTTAGGTCCCTCATTGTTTTTTTTTTTATTTTCTATATATATATTCTAATAATTTTTTTTTCTAAAAAATAATATTTAGTAATATGATTATATATATAATCCTATTTTTTTTAATTAAATTAGTCAAAAATTATAAAATAAAAATAAATACATAATAATACCATACAATATTCTTTAAATAATAAAAATTATCCTTTAACAAAATATATTTATAATGAACTAAAAATATTGGGATGATCATAAATGAGTATTCATACATGTCACACTAAATTAAACATACCCATATCAAAATATACATTAGACCACTTAGAATTTACTACTAATAAACCATAAAAAACCAAAATATTGTATCCTACATAAGTATCTTCTAATAAAAGTTATTAACCTTCTGATAGAAGAGAAAAAAATCTTGTTCTTTAAATATCTTGTTCGACGGAAGATCGTATTTGGGAGATTTCTGGTTCTTCATCTGCCTCAAATCTTGTTCTGTAGGTTCTGGCAACTACAAAAGAAAAAAATCAAAATTATATCACTTACTAAACCCCTTAAGGCTTAAATTTGAAAGCATATATAGCACAAAAATGGAAAAAAATGAAATTCACAAACAAAATTAGAAACAAGGTAAAGAAGTGTATATCATACCAATTCAATATGACCCTGAGGAAAATAGAAAACTCTGTCTTGAACGCAAGGAACATCCATTAATGGCCCTGCACACAGCCTCCATAGCTCTTTAAACAAATCATCACCAGCCCCATCTGCCACAAAACAAAACACAAACATGTTAGAAACTTTGCATGGTTTTTTTCAGACCAAAGTTGGAAACTTTTTTCTCTCGTTTTTGCATTAAGCTCTTCCTTAGTAACCTCCATGTTCACAAGGCAAAAGGGTCATTCACTTCATTTTGAAAAGTTAAAGGAAAACATTAAAAATGAAGGGTCCCAACAACATTAGTC
This sequence comes from Arachis ipaensis, assembly GCF_000816755.2. Taxonomy (NCBI): domain Eukaryota; kingdom Viridiplantae; phylum Streptophyta; class Magnoliopsida; order Fabales; family Fabaceae; genus Arachis; species Arachis ipaensis. The sequence goes on from NC_029788.2 coordinate 57,640,628, forward strand.
AATTGCTAAAAGAACACAGACATTACTCTTTTTCAGCTCAACACTCACATTAACCAAACATGGTAACAACAAAACCACATGAAAATAAATAAATAAGTGGGAGATATTGAGCAGAGGAAGAGATATTATTAGATCCATTAAGACTTAAAAGAGTCAACTATCTAAGGTAAAGAGTCAACCATAGTCTCTTGAAACTCAGCTCCAAGATAGCCACTAGAAACATGGAACCAGTTATCCAATAACAAGTAATTTGCCACAGTACCAGAAATATATAGATAATAATAAGAGACAATCAAGAAGACATGAAAGGAGAGAATGAAGGGCACAGACCTCATTTTGGATCCTGTTGCATAAAGATTCAACCAATTGATTTCTGTCAAATTCCATATTAACCACTTCCTGAAGAAGCTCTTCGTCAATCTGCAAAACCATGATATTGGTGGATTTTGAGTGAATAAGTGTGAGTATCAAAATTGTTTAAGGTGGAGTTAATATCAAAAATAAAAATTAGGCAAATTGATAAACATAAGGACACTATTCTATTCTTTATCAGAAGGTAAGATAAAGAACAAATATGTTCCTTTTGCTTCACTCTTAATAGGTGCTCGTTCACGTCAACTTTCGAGTAAGTTTTAGCTGTCTAAAAGAAGCTGAACAGCACTAAGATAAACACTTCAAGAAGCAATAGACACCAATGTTTTTTAAAAACAATTAGTGAGGGTTATTAGGTTAATTTTGTAAAATTTATTGTTGTTATTAGTACAGAAATTGTTAAATGCTAACAGCCTAACACATATGCCTAGAACAGCTTCAAAAGTTAATTGAATAATCAAACAAGACTACATGTTTCTTTTATGTGCTCATTAAGTCATTAGAGTTAGAAAGTTCCAAATGATCTAGCAAGCACTTAGAAAGCATTTCATCATTTTATGGATAAAGCTTATCATTTATGAATTAATAAGAGCTTTGACAACTGGACTCAGTGCAAGAGCCACGACATTTCTAGCCTTATCATAAGTCTATTCATAAATAAAAAACAAATAGTTAAATGCAGTGAGTCCTACTGAGGAATATGAAGAATGTTTTTTTCTTTTTACTTTGGGTACAAATACCATATTGAGAGGAGGTTTCTGAATAATACTATAGTCATGAAATCTGAAGAGAATAGAAAACACAATTGAAAATAAGTATGAGACCAATATATATTTATAATGATCCAAAATTACTGGGCAAAAATTAATTTAACAAGGCAAAAAATTCTGATTGGTGTATAATTACTAGCAAAGTAGCAAGGAGGGGAGATAGATAAATTTTTTACAATAGCAAAGCAATAAATTTTTTAAGATTAAGAAGAAACAGTTTTTATTATGTTTAGACTCTTGTCAAATAAAATGAAAATAGTAAAATTAGTTGCAATGTTGCAGAGCAGTCACAGTCAGCCTGTATTGGTATAAGCTGATAATATTCTCGTCTCCATTAGAATCAGTTTCGAAACACCCTTTAGATTTATGATCTTACAACAAAGCATATTAACAAAAATGTAATCAAAACAGGTTGCAATTTGGCTTAGGTGCAGGAATTACATTTAAAGCACGGACACGCACAGAGCAACATTCATTTTTCCTTTTTGGTTCAATCACTATGCATTCAGTAATAGGAATGAAAAAGATGAAGATGAATGAATGAATGGATGCATTTAGTAGAAGCAACACTTACTAATAGTTTCTCCTCTTTTCCGATTAAATGACACCGAGAGAAAATGAAAGCCTATTGCTTGCCATTGATCCTACAGGAAAATGCGATTCAGGTGGATCGTTCTGAAGCTAAAATTCCCAATTCCTAGTGGCATATCCAGTAGCTAAAACCCCCAAATAAAAACCCTAAATCAGAACCCCAAACCTCTAAAATTTCATAGAACTAACTGAAAATTGATACATACCACCGGAAGCAAAATTATACCCGGAAGATGCTTCTCCATTTACAGCAACTTGACTTAGAAAATGAGCAGTAGTTACTCCCTTTATAGCAACATTGGTGCTACAACACATGCATTTTCACAAACACAGAGAGCAACAATAAAACTGTGAAGAAGTACAATTCCAATTTCCAAATCCCTAGTATTCAGCTTCAACAATTAATAAAAAAAGCCACATACAACAACAACCACTACCACCATAAAATTCTAATTTCACTATGAAACCCTAAGATACATTGAAATTAACATTGAAAGAACAGGGCCGAAGGAAACTCACCTGGGATCGATGGTGAAGAAAACTGACCAACTGAATTAATGGCCGAAACAAGAAGACAAAGACCACCACCACCCGAGGGACAAGATGCTGGTTCTATCTTCTTCTACCACCGGCGAAGTGAGCGCAGGGAAGGCGGCGACTGAGTGCGACATGGTGACGACACAAACCGCAATGACGAGCTTGAGGCTGAGACAGTGAGTGCGCGCACGAGACCGAGAGAGAAGTGAGCTAGAGACCGGAGATGAGAGGTGAGAGCGACGAGAGAACAGAGAAGAGAGTGACGAGAGAGAACAGAGAAGAGAGACGAAGGGGGTTTATTAGATTAGGGATTGGGGATATGACACCGTTTCTGATTTGGTGAAAAGGTGAAAAAAAAATTCCCTTTACAGTCAACAGTGACGATAAGAATGGGAAGGTGATGAGTGTTGAAAGGTGAGAATGGTGAAGGTGAGGGTTGTTGTGCGTGAAAGGTTAGCGAAGGTGAGGGTCTCACTTTTTGAATTGAAGGTGTGAGGTTTAGTTGTTGTGGGAGAAAGGGTTCATGTGTGCTTTTGGAGGGAATTGAAAGTGGAATAAAAAATTTACTAAGTGTTGTTAAGATTTGGCCAAGCATACATTAGGCATCACTTTTGAAGTGCACCCAAAACTTAATAAATAGGCTACCCTTTAAAAGCGCCCCTTAGATATGAAAAAATGAACCCATAGATATCAACATACAGCTACGCTTTAAAAGTGATTTCTATAATATCTACGGCTACACTTTTTAAATGATGCCACAATTGTGTATCTTTTTTCTTATGAAAAGGCAACATGGAGAAAAGCGTAGCCTATTCTATGAATAGGCTACGCTTTTCAAATGTAGCTTAAAAAAAGTGTGGCTAAATAGGTATTTTTCTTGTAGTGCAAACTAAGCTATGTACAAGAACATCAATGCATATGGTCTAAACATTTGATTAATACATCAGTATGCACCCAATTTCCAAATATAGAAATATAAGACACCCTTTTATCCCAACCCAATGTCCCAACGTTTCCCAAACTTGAATAATAAATACTCCTACTAGCCTAAGCTAATCAAAGATCCAAACAAGAGACATTTATTATTTTTCGCTTTAAGCTTGTAATGTGCTAAAATAAAGAACAAGTGGGTTAAATGTAGGCTCAAAATTGGTAAATAATGGAAGGTAAAAAGTAGACTATTTGGGTGAGTGAGCTAATGAAACAAAGGCCTGAATCATATAAGTACATGTATACACAAAATAATGGATATATAGAATCAAACAAATCAAAGATCACAATCATAGAGAGAGAATAGTCACACACAAGAAGGAAAATAAGTGGTTATAAAATGTAACCACCCCATTAGGCTCAAATCTTACATGCTTGTGTTCTTAGCTCAAAAACGTGATTCACAATATATAGAATTCAAGCAAGTTTAACACAAAAATTTTGAATCAATTGGGGTGGTGCCCTATAGATAAATCCTTAGAAATTTTCATTGTTTTGACTAAGCTTATTAAATGTATCCTAAATGCAACGGTGTGATTAAGAAAGCTAAAAAATCCTTAGTTTATTCCCTTTTCAATCCAAACCAAATTCTCTAATGCAAAAAGGGTCAACTAAGCTCAATAATCCAATTTTTCAAATCACAACTAATAAACTAAAATAACTATATATATATACTATCAACTACAAATGCAAATCCGACTAAAAATCTAAAAAATATATATATACAAACCAAAGTAAAAAATGCAACAATCTAAACAAAGGTATCCAAAATAACTAATATGTACAATAATCCCAAAAAATGCAATAAAGATAAAGTGCAAATACTAAAAATAGAACAAAATAAAGGAAAAATGTCTGAAATTGTCACCAAATTAGAAATTCCCACAGACGACGGCGACCTCCCCACACTTAGATGAAAGCATCGTCCTCGATGCTACGATTGAGTCTGGGTGAGAGGGTCGACATCCGCATCTAGCTGAGGCTGTGGTTGTGGCTCCACAGAGGTGTGCTGTGTCTCTTTGGGAGCCTGAATCTGTGTCGGTGCCTCTGCCTGCTGAGCTTGCTGAGCCTGCTCCTCTTAATCCTCCTCCTCCTCCTCGGAAGAAGTGTCAGAACCAGAGGGCATCTCGGCGCCTAGTGATGCGAGCATCCGAGTCACGCGCCGATAACGTCGCTTTTGCGATGTTCACTACACTCCATGAATCTAATGAGTCGCTGAACAAGTCGGTAAGTCGGCTGGGGTGCTAATGGTGGTTGTGCTGGTGGGGTAGATGTAGCTGGTGCTGAGGAAGGTCTGGCTACAACTGATGAAAAGATGAAGGCCAGATGCCCTGTAGAAGCTCAGGCTCTACGCGAGGCTGGTGGTCTGTCACTCACCCAAGTCCCCCACAGAATAACGTGCTCCTTTCCGTGGACTGGGGGTGGCGACTCATCATCTTGCAGCCATGGAACTCCAGTCCGCTGAGCCATCTCTATGACCAAAGTAGGGAATAGGAGTGTACCTCTGACATGGGCTCACCCCATGAACTTCCTGATCAGTCGAGGAAAGTACAACTCCTTCCCCTCCATAATACACCCAATCAAGACGAGCATGTCAACCGGGATCTCAGTAAAATGCGTGGTAGGCATGACATAATGAGCAAGAAGCTGCTGCCATGTGTTGGCCTCTGATGAGCGGATAATTTATACGCTTTTTGGCATTGTTTTTAGTATGTTTTTAGTAGAATCTAGTTATTTTTAGGGATGTTTTCATTAGTTTTTATGTTAAATTCAAATTTCTGGACTTTACTATGAGTTTGTGTGTTTTTCTGTGATTTCAGGTATTTTCTGGCTGAAATTGAGGGACTTGAGCAAAAATCAGATTCAGAGGTTGAAGAAGGACTGCTAATGTTGTTGGATTCTGACCTCCCTGCACTCAAAATGGATTTTCTGGAGCTACAGAGCTCAAAATGGTGCGCTTCCAATTGCATTGGAAAGTAGACATCCAGGGATTTCCAGTAATATATAATAGTCCATACTTCGCTCAAGTTTAGACGATGCAAACTGGCGTTCAACGCAAGCTCTCTGCCCAATTCTGGCGTCCAGCGCCAGAAACAAGTTGCAAAGTGGAGTTCAACGCCCAAACTGGCACAAAAGCTGGCGTTCAACTCCAAGAATGACCTCTCCACGTGTAGACTTCAAGCTCAGCCCAAGCACACACCAAGTGGGCCCCAGAAGTGGATTTATACATCAATTACTTACTTTTGTAAACCCTAGTAGCTAATTTATTATAAATAGGACCTTTTACTATTGTATTAGACATCCTGGATTGTATTTTTGATCCTGTGATCAAGTCTTGGTTACTCTGGTTCCCCTCTGGGGCCGAGACCAATGAACTCCATTATCACTTATGTATTTTCAATGGTAGAGTTTCTGCACTCCATAGATTAACGTGTGGAGCTCTGCTGTTCCTCAAGAATTAATGTAAAGTACTACTCTTTTCTATTCAATTCAACTTATTCAGTTTCTAAGATATTCATTCAAACTTCAACCTGAATGTGATGAACGTGACAATCATCATCATTCCCTATGAACGCGTGCCTGACAACCACTTCCGTTCTACATTAGATTGAATGAGTATCTCTTAGATCTCTTAATCAGAATCTTCGTGGTATAAGCTAGATTGATGGCGGCATTCATGAGAGTCCGGAAAGTCTAAACCTTGTCCGTGGTATTCCGAGTAGGACTCTGGGATTGAATGACTGTGACGAACTCCAAACTCGCGAGTGCTGGGCGTAGTGACAGACGCAAAAGGGTAGTAAATTCTATTCCAGTATGATCGAGAACCTCCATGATGATTAGCCATGCAGTGACAGCGCATCGGACCATTTTCACAGAGAGGAATAGGATGCAACCAACGATAAGGGTGATGCCTCCAGACGATTAGCCGTGTTGTGACAGAGCATTTGGACCATTTTCTCGAGAGGATTGAAAGTAGCCATTGGCACCGGTGACATCCTTACACAAAGCCAGCCATAGAAAGGAGTAAGACTGATTAGATGAAGACAGCAGGAAAGCAGAGGTTCAGAGGAATGAATGCATCTCCATACGCATATCTGAAATTTTCACTAATGATTTACATACGTATTTCTATCCTTATTTTAGTATTAATTTCGAAAACTCGATAGCTATTTTATATCCGCCTGACTGAGATTTACAAGGTGACCATAGCTTGCTTCATACCAACAATCTCCGTGGAATCGACCCTTACTCACGTAAGGTTTATTACTTGGACGACCCAGTGCACTTGCTGGTTAGTTATGCGAAGTTGTGAAGATATGTTTAGACCATGGTTCTGTGCATCCGTTTTTGGTGCCATCGCCAGGGAATCAATTTCGAACAATAATTCACAACCTGAGTAACAATTTCGCATACCAAGTTTTTGGCGCCGTTGCCGGGGATTGTTCGAGTTTGGACAACTGACGGTTCATCTTGTTTCTCAGATTGGGTAACTTTCTTTTCGTTTTCTTTTCAAAAATTTTTCAAAAATTTTTCAAAAAAATCTTTCAAAAATTTCTCCTTTTTTTTCGAAAAAAAAAACTTTTTAAAATAAAAATGTTTTCAAAAATATATTTTTCTTCAAAATTTATAAGAATGAATTCTAGTGTTTCATGAAGCATGTTGAATCCTGACTAGCTATAAAGCCATGTCTAAATTCTTTTGGACTGAGGCTTCCAAACCATCAGCATAGAGGCAAGTTACTTTGATAAGTAATGAGCAGTATATTCTCTGATGTTATATGCTAAAGCTTGGCTGGCTATTAAGCCATGCCTAACCCTCAGATTGGAGCTTTAGACTAAGAATGCTAGATTCCTGGAATTCATATTAAAAATTTTGGAACCCTTATTTTTGCTTTTCAAATAATTTTCGAAAAAATACAAAAAAAAATCATAAAATCATAAAAATCAAAAATATTTTTCATGTTTCTTGTTTGAGTCATGTGTCATGTTATAAGTTTGGTGTCAATTGCATGTGCATCTTGCATTTTTTCGAAAATATCATGCATTCATAGTGTTCTTCATGATCTTCAAGTTGTTCTTGGTAAGT
>NC_029788.2:57648402-57652107 GCF_000816755.2 Arachis ipaensis
AAAATTTCTTTTTAATTAACTAATTATTTTAATTTTTTTATTTTTATTTTCGAAAATTTCTAACCTTTTTCAAAATTACTTTTCGAAAATTACTAACTCTTTTTCAAAAATTATTTTCAAAAATTCTCTCCTCCTCTCATCCCCTTCTATTTATTTATTCATCTACTAACACTTCTCTTCATCTCACATCTTTGCTCCTATCATCACCTTTGTGGTTGGATTCTTCATTCTTCTTCACCCCTATTCCTTTTCTTCTTCTACTAATAATAAGGAACCTCTTTACTGTGACATAGAGGATTCCTCTTCTTTTCTTTTTCTCTTCTCTTTCTTATGAGCAGGGACAAAGAAAAAGGCATTCTTGTTGAGAAAACTAAGAGAAGCTAAATTACAACAATCCAGAGACAACCTTATTGAAAATTTCGAACAAGTAAAGGAGATGGCAGCCGAACCCAACAACAATAATGCAAGGAGAATGCTTGGTGACTTTACTGCACCTAATTCCAATTTATATGGAAGAAGCATCTCCATTCCTACCATTGGAGCAAACTATTTTGAGCTGAAACCTCAGCTAGTTTCTTTGATGCAGCAGAACTGCAAGTTTCATGGACTTCCATCTGAAGATCCTTTTCAGTTCTTAACTGAATTCTTGCAGATCTGTGATACTGTTAAGACTAATGGAGTAGATCCTGAAGTCTACAGGCTCATGCTTTTCCCTTTTGCTGTAAGAGACAGAGCTAGAATATGGTTGGACTCTCAACCCAAAGACAGCCTGAACTCTTGGGATAAGCTGGTCACGGCTTTCTTAGCCAAGTTCTTTCCTCTTCAAAAGCTGAGCAAGCTTAGAGCTGATGTTCAAACCTTCAGACAGAAAGAAGGTGAATCCCTCTATGAAGCTTGGGAAAGATACAAGCAGCTGACCAAAAAGTGTCATTCTGATATGCTTTCAGAATGGACCATCCTGGATATATTCTATGATGGTTTATCTGAGCTATCAAAGATGTCATTGGATACTTCTGCAGGTGGATCCATTCACCTAAAGGAAATGCCTGCAGAAGCTCAAGAACTCATTGACATGGTTGCTAATAACCAGTTTATGTACACTTCTGAGAGGAATCCTGTGAGTAATGGGACGCCTATGAAGAAGGGAGTTCTTGAAATTGATACTCTGAATGCCATATTGGCTCAGAATAAAATATTGACTCAGCAAGTCAATATGATTTCTCAGAGTCTGAATGGAATGCAAGCTGCATCCAACAGTACTCAAGAGGCATCTTCGGAGGAAGAAGCTTATGATCCTGAGAACCCTGCAATAGCAGAGTTAAAATACATGGGTGAACCATATGGAAACACCTACAATCCATCATGGAGAAATTACCCAAATCTCTCATGGAAGGATCAAAAGCCTCAACAAGGCTTTAATAATGGTGGAAGAAACAGGTTTAGCAATAGCAAGCCTTTTCCATCATCCACTCAGCAACAGATAGAGAATTCTGAGCAGAATCCATCTAGCTTAGCAAATTTAGTCTCTGATCTATCTAAGGCCACTGAGAGTTTCATGAATGAAACAAGGTCTTCCATTAGAAATTTGGAAGCACAAGTGGGCCAGCTGAGTAACAAGATCACTGAAATCCCTCCTAGTACTCTCCTAAGCAATACAGAAGAGAATCCAAAAGGAGAGTGCAAGGCCATTGAATTAATTACCATGGCCGAACCCACAAGAGAGGAGAAGGACGTGAATCCCAAGGAGGAAGACCTCCTGGGACGTCCAGTGATTAATAAGGAGCTTCCCTCTGAGGAACCTAAGGAATCTGAGACTCATCTAGAGACCATAGAGATTCCATTGAACCTACTTATGCCATTCATGAGCTCTGATGAGTATTCCTCTTCTGAAGAGAATGAGGATGTTACTGAAGAGCAAGCTGCCAAGTTCCTTGGTGCAATCATGAAGCTAAATGCCAAATTATTTGGTATTGAAACTTGGGAAGATGAACCTCCCTTGTTCACCAATGAACTAAGTGATCTGGATCAACTGACATTGCCTCAGAAGAGACAACATCCTGGAAAGTTCATAATACCTTGTACCATAGGCACCATGATCTTTAAGGCTCTGTGTGACCTTAGTTCAGGAATAAACCTCCTGCCCCTCTCTGTAATAGAGAAACTGGGAATCTATGGGGTGCAAGCTGCTAAAATCTCATTAGAGATGGCAGAAAATTCAAGAAAATAGGCTTATGGACAAGTAGAGGACGTGTTAGTAAAGGTTGAAGGCCTTTACATCCCTGCTGATTTTATAGTCCTGGATACTGGAAAGGAAGAGGATGAATCCATCATCCTAGGAAGACCTTTCCTAGCCACAGCAAGAGCTGTGATTGATGTGGACAAAGGAGAATTGATCCTTCAATTAAAAAGGACAACCTTGTGTTTACAACTCAAGGATCTCTCTCTGCATCCATGGAGAGGAAGCAGAAAAAGCTTCTCTCAAAGCAGAGTCAACCAAAGCCCCCACAGTCAAACTCTAAGTTTGGTGTTGGGAGGCCACAACAAAACTCTAAGTTTGGTGTCAAACCCCCATATCCAAACTCTAAGTTTGGTGTTGGGAGGTCTCAACAAAGCTCTGCACATCTGTGAGGCTCCATGAGAGCCCACTGTCAAGCTATTGACATTAGAGAAGCGCTTGTTGGGAGGCAACTCAATGTTTATTTATCTAATTTTATTTTTGTTTTTCATGTTTTCTTAGGTTCATGATCATGTTGATTCACAAAATAAACGAAAAATTTAGAAACAGAATCAAAAACAGCGGAAGAAAAATCACACCCTGGAGGAAGCACCTGTCTGGCGTTCAACGCCAGAACAGAGCATGGTTTTGGCGCTGAACGCCCAAAATGGGCAGTATCTGGGCACTGAACGCCCAAAATGGGCAGCATCTGGGCGCTGAACGCCAGAATTGCACCCTGGAGAAGAGCTGGCACTGAACGCCCAGAACAAGCATGGTTCTGGCGTTCAACGCCAGAAATGGGCAACAAATGGGCGTTGAACGCCCAAAATAGGCACCAACCTGGCGCTGAACGCCCAGAGTTGTGTGCAAGGGCATTTTACATGCTAAATTTGGTGCAAGGTTGTAAATCCTTGAACACCTCAGGATCTGTGGATCCCACAGGATCATCTCAGGATCTGTGGACCCCACAGGATCCCCACCTACCTCCACTCACTCTCTTCTCTCTTCTCAATCATCCTCTATTCCCAATAAACACTCTTCCCCAAAATCCTTCACCTATCACCTCCATCTCTCTTCCCTATTAACCCTTCACCACTCACATCCACCCACTCTTCCCCATAAACCTACCTAATAAACTCTACCTACCTTCAAAATTCAAATCAATTTCCCATCCAAACCCACCCATATGGCCGAAACTTAACCCCCCCTCCCTTCCCTATATAAAGCCTTCCATTCTTCCTCATTTTCACACAACACAACCCTCTTTTCTCTTCTTGGCCGAAACACACCTCCCCCCTCTTCTCCATCTTTTCTTCTTCTTCTTCATCTAATTCTTTATTTTCTTGCTCGAGGGCGACCAATATTCTAAGTTTGGTGTGGTAAAAGCATAAGCTTTTTGTTTTTCCATTACCATTGATGGCACCCAAGGCCAGAGAAACCTCAAGAAAGAGGAAAGGGAAGACAATTGCTTCCCCCTCTGAGCCATGAGA
>NC_029788.2:57652284-57652391 GCF_000816755.2 Arachis ipaensis
CGGCATCCTAAAGAGTTCTATGCCAATGCATGGATCACCAAGAACCATGATCAAAGTAAGAACCTGGATCCAAAGAACTATGTTACAATGTACAATGGGAAATACTT
>NC_029788.2:57655362-57682994 GCF_000816755.2 Arachis ipaensis
AAGCCTGTGGCTAGAGGATGGTTGGAGTTCATCCAACGCTCCATCATCCCCACTAGCAACCGATCTGAAGTTACTGTGGATCGGGCCATCATGATCCATAGCATCATGATTGCATGAGAAGTAAAGGTTCATGAAGTCATCTCCCTTGAACTCTACAAAATAGCCGAAAAGCCCTCTCCTGGAGCAAGGCTAGCTTTTCCTCATCTTATCTGCCATCTATGTTACTCAGCTGGAGCTTCCATAGAAGGAGACATTCACATTGAGGAAGAGAAGCCCATCACTAAGAAAAAGATGGAGCAAGCAAGAGAGCCCATTCATGGAGCTCAAGAGGCGCAGGAAGCTCATCACCATGAGATCCCGGAGATGCCTCATATGCATTTTCCTTCACAAAACTATTGGGAGCAAATCAACACTTCCCTAGGAGAATTAAGTTCCAACATGGGACAACTAAGGGTGGAACATCAAGAGCACTCCATCATCCTTCATGAAATAAGAGAAGATCAAAAAGCAATGAGGGAGGAGCAACAAAGACAAGGAAGAGACATAGAAGAGCTCAAGGACATCATTGGTTCCTCAAGAAGGAAATGCCACCATCACTAAAGTGGACTCATTCCTTGTTCTTACTTTCTCTGTTTTTCGTTTTCTCTATGTTAAGTGCTTATCTATGTTTGTGTCTTCATTACATGATCATTAGTAGTTAGTAACTTTGACTTAAAGTTATGAATGTCCTATGAATCCATCACCTCTCTTAAATGAAAAATGTTTTAATTCAAAAGAACAAGAAGTACATGAGTTTCGAATTTATCCTTGAACTTAGTTTAATTATATTGATGTGGTGACAATGCTTCTTGTTTTCTGAATGTATGCTTGAACAGTGCATATGTCTTTTGAAGTTGTTGTTTAAGAATGTTAAATATGTTGGCTCTTGAAAGAATGATGACTAGGAAACATGTTATTTGATAATCTGAAAAATCATAAAAATGATTCTTGAAGCAAGCAAAAGCAGCAAAGAACAAAGCTTGCAGAGAAAAAAAAAGGGCGAAAAAGAAATAGAAAGAAAGAGAAAAAGCAAGTAGAAAAAGCCAAAAGCTCTTAAAACCAAGAGGCAAGAGCAAAAAGCCAATAACCCTTAAAACCAAAAGGTAAGGGCAAATAAAAAGGATCCCAAGGCTTTGAGCATCAGTGGATAGGAGGGCCTAAAGGAATAAAATCCTGGTCTAAGCGGCTAAACCGAGCTGTCCCTAACCATGTGCTTGTGGCGTGTTGGTGTCAAGTGAGAACTTGAGACTGAGCGGTTAAAGTCAAGGTCCAAAGCAAAAAAAGAGTGTGCTTAAGAACCCTGGACACCTCTAATTGGGGACTTTAGCAAAGCTGAGTCACAATCTGAAAATCCAAGAATGACCTCTCCACGTGTAGACTTTAAGCTCAGCCCAAGCACACACCAAGTGGGCCCGGAAGTGGATTTATGCATCAATTACTTACTTTTGTAAACCCTAGTAGCTAGTTTATTATAAATAGGACCTTTTACTATTGTGTTAGACATCCTGGATTGTATTTTTGATCCTGTGATCAAGTCTTGGTTACTCCGGTTCCCCTCTGGGGCCGAGACCAATGAACTCCATTATCACTTATGTATTTTCAACGGTAGAGTTTCTGCACTCCATAGATTAAGGTGTGGAGCTCTGCTGTTCCTCAAGAATTAATGCAAAGTACTACTATTTTCTATTCAATTCAACTTATTCAGTTTCTAAGATATTCATTTGCACTTCAACCTGAATGTCATGAACGTGACAATCATCATCATTCCCTATGAACACGTGCCTGACAACCACTTCCGTTCTACATTAGATTGAATGAGTATCTCTTAGATCTCTTAATCAGAATCTTCGTGGTATAAGCTAGATTGATGGCGGCATTCATGAGAGTCCGGAAAGTCTAAACCTTGTCCATGGTATTCCGAGTAATAAATCTCGAGTTCAAATAACAGTGCAAATGATTACAAGCTCTATTCAAATCAAACACATAGCAGTGCAAAAAAGAATAATAATAAATAAAATATAAAAAATTTTTTTTTTACGAAATAGTTATATTTATCTCCACCATGAACATCTTCTTACAGTAGGGCCTATGTACTGCTCTCTCTTAACCATCAAGTTCTCCGGCGGTTGAGTCTCCTCTAACCATGTCACTTCATATGCTTTATCTACCTCAACACCTTTTATTTAAAAATTAACACATGTTAGGATTTGGCTTTTTCTATTAGGCTTATTATTATTAGGACAAGAAGGAGGAAGAGAAGTACTTGGAAGATCTTTGATAGCAAGAGACCTTCGAAAATAGGAGCAGTGGAATGATAGAACCAGAAGCCATGCAAAAGATTCCAATCTACAACAAATATTCAAACTTTGACATTCATGCTTTATTGAATGTCAAACTAAACACAATCATTCAACCAGCTGTACTAAATTAGAAAATAAAACTAACATAGCTAGCTGGAACATCCATTCACCATTGGTATTTTCCATAATGTTGATAACCAGTTGTGATTTTTAATCTGTATTCAGATTTCAAAACACATGAAGATTATTACCGTTTGTAAAATTGAACACATCATGTGATTCCTGTTACATCACTCCTTTTTCACTCACCTAATAAATTTTTTTCTCCTACTTTTATTTCAGTGGTGCTAAGCATTTAAGTAATGTCCGCGTTGGCTACTGGCTAGGCAAGTACTTCATGTCATAGCTAGAAGATGATGGAACTAATCCATTGCTACATTCTTTTTTTTCTTAGGCACCTTAGAATTCTGGGTTATTTAAGTAGTGAGGAAGTTGAATATTGCTAGAATCATGAGTAAGTGCAAACATAACAATTCATGATGGCAATATCTAAGTGTTTTACAACGGCCCTTAATTCATGGAGATAATATAAATTGAGTCTTTGAACTATACGTATATAATTCTGGGTTTGTGTTAGCTTGGTAGTACTCTTTTTTCACACACTACAAAATGGCATCCTGATGATGCCACAAATGTTTAAGCACTGACTCACCAATGAGAGAATCAGATCTCAGCAAGAATGAAAATTTAACAATAAAGCTTGAACACAATACAACAGATGTAGACTTGCCTATAACTGCAGCAGATCCAGCTGGCTAGTGTAAGAGCCTCTGAAGAACCAGGAGAGAGTTTTGAGATAACTGCCTGGTTTATACCAGATGGAGAAACTGCCATGGCAACCCTCTACACAGAGGAAATCACACTACAGATGTACTGGCATGCCATGACAGCAACATTATCCTGTAGACTACTGTAAAAAGGAAATTGGAAGGCAATAGTCAACACCGACCGAGCACTATGACATGATACCGCATTGCGTGCACCCTTTGTTGTTGGGCCAACTTCAAAACCAGATGTCAAATCCTGGGTTTGACTTGCTGTCACTGAATCCTTTTTATCACCCTGGAAAACAATGATATCAACATGATTATAGTGTGTCATACATGCGCATCAGTTTCAGTAGCTCCTTTATTATTTGCACAGTACTTTTTTCTCTATTCAAATGCAATATCAAGAGATTTAACATTAAAAAGGACCAAATATAAATAGAAGTCAACTGGTTTTGAATCCAACAGGATAATGCAGAAACTGGAAGGCAACAATGGAGCATCATCTGAGAACATTTCATCAATAGGAGCAAATATGAGCTCAGAACAAGCCCTCACGGCATTCTCGTCAGTTCCACTACATTTTTACATGAACAAACCGCAATACTATGTAAAATTATATTAAAAAAGGAAGAAAAAATAAGAAAAAAGTGAACTTAGAGGAAGGCAATTGAAGAACAGAATGAAAGAATGGTAGCATCTCTTGTTTGTTTCTTGATTATATGGTTCAGTAAAAAATTATAACCAACTCACATCATCCATATAAGAAGGCAGAACCTAAGGTATAAAATATAAGCATTTTATTTCCTAGTACTGTTTTACCATTTTGTCCTAAATCTTTGAATCTATCTATTCTGCAATTCCAGAAGCCATCTTGTAGAAAAAGCAACAAAAATAAAGGAATCCATACCTGATATTCAAGTAATGGTTTGACACACTTTGGTTTGCAAGAGTCTTTGAGATATCTCTTTTGATCAACGGGTTCGTCGTCAACCCTAAATGCAGGTCAATAAATAAGAAAACAACAAACTAACATAGGATCAGATCCATGGGAGGAATCAAGTACAAAGAGAACAGATCTTATTGAGGAGACTTACATTGCAGTTAGCATTAGGAGCAGAGAGAGAAAGAGAGAGCGTGGTTAGTGCGATGCTTAGGGTTGCTTCTTGGGTTTTGGGGGGTGCTTGGGTTTTGGATCCAACTCCTTTCAAGTTTGAACCTGTCAATGTTCTTCGATCTGCCTCCCTTTTTGGTACTCCTTACTACTTTTTTTTGTTGTTTCCAGAAAAGCTACAAGGAAGGCATGGTGGCAAGGAAGACAAAACTACAAGGAAGGAGAGCAGAGAAGACGACACTGACGATGCAGAGGAGATCAATGAGGAGGGCGACCCTAGTGACGAGGAAGAGACGAGGCATAGGGGAGGCTAATGGCGCAGCGAGGACGGTGCTGGTGACGGCGGGGATATGAGCTCTTCCAGGGTTGAGGGATGGGAGTTGAGAGTGACAGCATAAGATCGAGTTGAGAGTGAGAGAGTAGTCTTGAAGCTTTCTTTGGGCTTATTAGGGTTTTATTTTTCAAAAAACTTTTTGGCCATGCTTCAAAAGCATGCCAAAAGAGTGCCAGGATATGGCCACGCTTCATAACAGTGTCCGTAATGAAACCCTATTGCCACGCTTTTGAAACGTCCTTGTTTTCCTCTATGGCCACGCTTTTGAAGCGTGGCAAAAAAAAGTGGCCTATCTCTAATCAATTGCCACCCTTCCAAAAGCGTGGCCGTTGACCCTTTTCACCACGTTTTTGAAGTGTGGTGAGAAAAAACGTGGCCGAATCTCTATTAAATTGCCACCCTCACAAAAGCGTGGCCATTGACCACTTTTGGCCACGCTTTTAAAGCGTGAAAAAAAAAAGCATGGCCATATGCCTTTTTTGTTGTAGTGATTCATGAAGTGAGTTAAAGAAAAGAACTCTTGGAATGCAAGAAAACAGAATTCAGATATCAAGTACAGACACAAACCAAGAATTCATGTAATACTAGCAAAGTGCTTGTTTGTTAAGCAACAACAATTGTCATACCCAAAAGAATGTGAAAGGGTTAAAGTGAAAACTAAAGAGTAGAATCAGAAGGTTAAACAAGTTAGAAATCAGAAAACTAGGTCAAAGATTAGTGGTATGACAGTTATTGGCTTAATCAAGAGAAATTCAGAAAATATAGAAAACAAGCACACTCACATTTATGAGGATGATGCAAGTCATTGATGATGAAATATGAAATGTATAGAGACATAGAATAGAAGAGCAAGTCATCATCAATGTCTATGGTCACTAAAATTGTAAAAATTGGTGTTGAAGGAATTAGGATTAGCACATGGTGTAACCAAAAGATGGTTGAAAGCAATTTCAATTTAAAAGGTCCACACCAGTGGAAAGCACCAATTATTACAATGTAAGAACCTCCATCAAGAAAAGACAAGTTTAAATCAAATGGTGAAATAATGGAAACAACTTCATTGGTTAAGTAAATTTAAAAATTAAACTTGAACCAAGAAGTCATAAAGCATTTGACTTAAACCTGAAATGCTGAAAACAAAAACAAGGTTCGTATTGACGTAGCTAACCAAGGTTCTATTTGACACAAAAATCCGTCAAATAGTCCTTTGGTTCTGTCAATCAGCAATACACATAAGAGCGAACCAAAATAAAATGGAAATGTTGACCAAATTAACTTATGAATTGAACTTGGTATTGATGACAAGTCATCTTATGCTAGTTTTACAAGCATTTTTCCTTAAGTTTCATTAGGTTTTATGCACTTTCTTGCACCATAAGTAAGTAATTGGAGTGGATTTTCATGATTATCTTGAATCAATCAAACATCATTTATTTTACACAAAATCATAGGTTTTATGCTAGAATCAATTGATTTTATAAATGATGCAAAGATCTAGTGATTTTGGTGGGACTTTGATTAGTTGTTTAGTTGCTTCTAGGTGAAGAAATGGTGGAAAGAGGAAATTTTAGCACACTTTTGAAGTTTGAGCACGCTTTGGACCTTAGGCCACGCTTTAAAAAGCATGGCCCATGAAAATAAAGCGTGGCGCTCAACCAAGGGAGCAAGGCCAGCATTCAAAACATTGAACGTAGCGCTCCAAGAAGCATGCACATCAAGAGCTAACCAAGCAAGGCTAGGCGCGCACAAAGCAAAACAAAGGGGTAACATTTGGAAATTAGAATGCCACGCTCCCTTCTTGCCACTTTTTCGTGGACCTTGGCTTGGAAGCAAAGGTCTTTGGCTAGCATTCAAAGGAGTGAACGCTACGTTCACTATCCTTCACTTTTTCGTGCCTCTCATTCAAGGGAAGCAAGGCACAAAACCAAGCAACACAAGGAGCGCTCAAAGTTGCAAATGGAGCGCTACCCTGGAGCTACCCCATGCGCACCAAATTTGCTAAGCCAAGCAGGAGTAGCGCTAAAAAATTTAAGCGTAGCGCTCCCTTTTGCCAACTTTTTTGTGCCTCCAAGCCAAGGAAAGCAAGCAATAAAGTGTAGCATTCACAATTTGAACGTAGCGTTCAAAGAGTGAACACTATGAACAAGGAGCTATGGGCAAGGAGCAATGCACACAAGGGGAGCCACAACGATGCAACGTAGCGTTCACTACACCAAACAGAACGCTTCCCTGGAAGGTTCCCACACACCTTGACCCAAATTGAACCAAAGCCAACTGAACCCATCTTTCTTCAAATTCAAAAACCAAAAGGCCCACTCCAAACTTTGAAGACCAAAATAGAAAGTGTATAAATAGGAGTTAATTTAATTTGTAAAGGACCTTTAGCTCATTTTTAGTTTTTACTTTTGAATTTTCATTTGGGAATTTGGGAATTTGAATTTTCATTTTCTTTTTGGTGCACGAAATTATGATTCACACTTTTCACAACTCTGCACAACTAACCAGCAAGTGCACTGGGTAGTCCAAGTAATACCTTATGTGAGTAAGGGTCGATCCCACGGAGATTGTTGGCTTGAAGCAATCTATGGTTACCTTGTAAATCTTAGTCAGGAGATTAATTATGATTATTAGTTTGAATTGCAAAAAATAAAAGAGCATGAAATAAATACTTGTTATGTAGTAATGGAGAATATGTTGGAGTTTTGGAGATGCTTTGTCTTCTGAATCTCTGCTTCCCCCTGTTTTCTTCTTCACGCACGCAAGGTTCCTCCTATGGCAAGCTGTGTGTTGGTGGATCACCGTTGTCAATGGCTACCATCCGTCCTCTCAGTGAAAATGATCCAGGTGCGCTGTCACTGCACGGCTAATCATCTGTCGGTTCTCACTCATGCTGGAATAGGATCCATTGATCCTTTTGCGTCTGTCACTACGCCCAACCCTTGTGACTTTGAAGCTCGTCACAGTCATTCAATCCGTGAATCCTACTCAGAATACCACAGACAAGGTTTAGACTTTCCGGATTCTCAAGAATGCTGCCAATGGATTCTAGCTTATACCACGAAGATTCTGATTAAGGAATCCAAGAGATACTCATTCAATCGAAGGTAGAATGAAAGTGGTTGTCAGGCACGCATTCATAGGTTGAGAATGGTGATGAGTGTCACGGATCATCACATCCATCATATTGAAGTGCGAATGAACATCTTAGATAGAAACAAGCGTGTTTGAATAGAAAACAGAAATAATTGCATTAATTCATCGAGACACAACAGAGCTCCTCACCCCCAACAATGGAGTTTAGAGACTCATGCCATCAAAGAGTACAAAGTTCAGATCTAAAAATGTCATGAGGTACAAAATAAATCTCTAAAATTTGTTTAAATACTAAACTAGTAACCTAGGTTTACAGAAATTGAGTAAACTAAGATAGATAGTGCAGAAATCCACTTCTGGGGCCCACTTGGTGTGTGCTGGGGCTGAGACTTGAGTTTTACACGTGCCTAGGCTGTTTCCAGAGTTAAACGCCAGGTTGTAACCTGTTTCTGGCGTTTAACTCCAACTTGTAACCTGTTTCTGGCGTTTAACGCTAGAATGCAACATGGAACTGGCGTTGAACGCCAGTTTACGTCGTTTATCCTTGAGCAAAGTATGGACTATTATATATTGCTGGAAAGCCCAGGATATGTAATTTCCAATGCAATTGAGAGTGTGACATTTGGACTCCTATAGCTCTAGAAAATCCATTTCGAGTGTAGGGAGGTCAGAATCCAACAGCATCTGCAGTCCTTTTTCAGCCTGAATCAGATTTTTTTTGCTCAGCTCCCTAAATTTCAGCCAGAAAATACCTGAAATCACAGAAAAACACACAAACTCATAGTAAAGTCTAGAAATATGAATTTTTCCTAGAAACTAATAAAAATATACTAAAAACTAACTAAAATATGCTAAAAACTACATGAAATTACCCCCAAAAAGCGTATAAAATATCCGCTCATCACAACACCAAACTTAAACTGTTGCTTGTCTCCAAGCAACTAGACAAATTAAATAGGATAAAAAGAAATCGAGAAGCAATAATATCTCAGAGTTTTAAGTAAAGCTCAAATTCTAATTAGATGAGCGGGACTAGTAGCTTTTTGTTTCCAAATAGTTTTGGCATCTCACTTTATCCTTTAAAATTCTGAATGATTGGCATCCATAGGAACTCAGAATTCAGATAGTATTATTGATTCTCCTAGTTTTGTATGTTGATTCTTGAACACAGCTACTTTATGAGTCTTGGCCGTGGCCCTAAGCACTTTGTTTTCCAGTATTACCACCGGATACATAAATGCCAGAGACACATAACTGGGTGAACCTTTTTAGATTGTGACTTAGCTCTGCTAAAGTCCCCAATTAGAGGTGTCCAGAGTTCTTAAGCACACTCTGTTTTTGCTTTGGACCTTGACTTTAACCGCTCAGTCTCAAGTTTTCACTTGACACCTTCACCCCACAAGCACATGGTTAGGGACAGCTTAGTTTAGCCGCTTAGGCCAGGATTTTATTCCTTTTAGACCCTCCTATCCATTAATGCTCAAAGCCTTGGGTCCTTTTTACCCTTGCCTTTTGGTTTTAAGGGCTATTGGCTTTTTCTACTGCTCCTTCTTCTTCTCTTCTTTTTTTTTTTTGCTATTTTTTCTTGCTTCAAGAATCAATTTCATGATTTTTCAGATCATCAATAATATTTCACTTGTTCATCATTCTTTCAGGAGCCAAAAATTTTAACATTCATAACATTCAATATAAAAAACATGCACTGTTTAGGCATTCATTCAGAAGACAAAAAGCATTGCCACCACATATAGATAATTAGAATCTTCCTTATTAAGAACTCGAAAAAATATTGCCTCCTTATTCTAAAAATCTGCTATTTTATTCATGTTTGATGATGATGAGAAAAATAAATTATAGCTTAATTGAAGATAAAATCAAAATAGAGATACTCATTACTACTCCTCATATATAACTTCTAAGGTAAATTTCTAATAAGAACAATTATCACAGAGTTAAGGCTAAGATTAAAACACAACAACCTTGAATTTGGGAGGTGGATGCCTCTTTAGTCTATGGAGTGCTTGGCCCTTGATGCACGGAAAACTTATCTCATAACAAATTTCCTTCAGCAAGTTTACCGAATTTGTCGTCAAGTAAAAACTCACAATAGAGTGAGGTCGAATCCCACAGGGATTGATTGATCAAGCAACTTTAATTAGAGGAATATTCTAGTTGAGCGAATCAGAATTTGGGTTGAGAATTGCAGAAAATTAAATGGCGGGAAAGTAAATAACAGAAAAGTAAATGCTAGAAATAAAGAGCTGAATGTAGATGACGGAAAGTAAATTGCAGAATCTTAAATGGGAATGGGGTAATTGCTCATAAAAGTAGATGACAGAAATTAAAGAGAATGGGTAAGATCAGAAATGGGGAGTTCATTGGGCTCAGGAGATGTTGCATTCTCCGGATCAATTTCATTTTCATCTTCATCTCTTCCTCAATCAATGCACTCATTGATCTCCTTGGCAATCTTGAGTGATCGAATTACAATTCCTTGTAATTCAATCTCTCATATCTTGATCAATAGCCAATTCCTTGGTCAATTGCTCATGAGAAGACATGAAGTATGGTCACTGATTATACCACATGCATTTCCCAAATCAAGTGTTGAGAGGATTAAAGTCACATATCCATCCAAACCCAATTTGGTCCAGCATGAGAAAGCATTTCTAGCATGATCTCTTCATTCCTCTTTCAAGGTTCAGAAGAGATCCAAGTTTGAATAGCTTCTTTTCCAAGATAACTACCCAATTGGATGAAGATCGAAAGCTTTCAAGTAAAATCAAGAGAAAAGATAGAAGAAGAATAATGAAAACTAGTATTGATCCATCAAATTACAACAGAGCTCCCTAACCCAATGAAAGGGGTTTAGTTGTTCATAGCTCTGGAAAATGAAAACAAAGATAGAGAATACATGATGAAACTAGAAGTGCAGAGAAAGTAAAATATAGAGAGTAGTTCTATGCCAAGAGGCTCCCTATAATTTTCAACTCTCTAAAATAATTCAAAGCTACTCCTATATATACTACTCTTCTGTTCTTCTAGTTGCATCTTCAAGTCTTGGGTATGGGCCTTTGGATCTTGAGTTTGAAGTAGTTATCTTTTTCATTGGGCTTGGCTTTACTTGCAGAGAGAAAAGTGTGAAGTGGGCAGAGACTTTAGCTCAGGACGTTAGTAGTGTTAACGTTCAGTGAAAATATGGGTTCGAGAACGTTAGTGACAATCACCTTTTTCACTAACGTTCCTCACCCAAGTAAGAGCCACGTTAACCTCAACGTTAGTGGCACAAACGTTGCCACTAACGTTGACTCTTTGTCCTTCGGACACGTTATTGGGACTTACCTTTCCTAATAACGTTGAGAAGCCTCCTCCTTCCCTACGTTAGAGTCCACGTTAACTTAGTTAACGTGGCTCTTTAACGTAGGCTTGCCAACCTTCGAGAACATTAGTGACACTTACCTTTGTCACTAACGTTCCAATGTGCCCCTATTTCTCACGTTAGAGTCCACGTTAACTAGGTTAACGTTGTTCATTCCTGGCTTTCAGACCTTTATCATGTCCTAGAATACTCACTGTGATTGCATCCCATGAGACTTTTATTCATTGATCTCATGGGGTGTATTCAAAGCATATGATTCAGGACAGATAGTTGTCTTCCCACCTTATGGTTGAACCAACTTAGCTAACTTATGACTATACCATAAACTCATGAACTTATTCCATAGTATGAACTCCTCTCTGGTCTTTTGAAACACTCATTCTCTTTTTCATTTGATTCAAAGGGACAAACATACAGGTAAGCAAAGTAAGGATGCAGTGACATAAAGACTAGCAATCATAGACCTCTTCAACCAAAAATTTAAAAGACAGAGTTGAAAAAGGTTCCAATTAACGAGTCACTATTGATCAAAAGTGCATTCGGACTTCCAATTTTCAACATTCTAAGTACAATGGAATTAAGTAACAATACAACCTTCGGGTGATGATTTCTAGTTGCCCTTTTTTTTTGTCATCATCCTAGTCCTTGCTACCTGAAGGTGCACCATTTCCTCATAAGATTCCTGCAAAGTTATTGGAAGTTGCTTGTTCCCGAAGCACTTGAGAAATAGTTAGCTTGCATGTATGCTTGTGACTTCTGAACTTAATTTGGTGTGTGAACACCAAACTTAGTTCCTTGCCCAGTGCAAAACATTGCATATATACAGAGAACCTCATATCTTGTTAAACAATGATTACCTAAAGTCTAACTACATCTAAGTGGTTTCCCTTGATTGGTTGGAGCTAGCAATGTTCTTTGGGAGTGGAGTGTGATTCTAACTAATATCCTTTGGTGGAACACCAAACTTAGAATTACACTTTCACTCTTGGCTTGTGTTGGTGTGGAACACCAAACTTAGCTCCTCGCAATACAGGGAAAACAGCTTGTGACCTTTATTGAAATAAAGCTGAAAAGGAAACTACCTGAGGTTGGGTTGCCTCCCAACAGAGCGCTCTTTTACTGTTGCTAGCTCGATGATTCCTCCTTTACCTGAGATGATACTGTACTCTGGGGTTTTCCCCCATGTTGCCCAGATAATGCTTGAGTCTTTGTTCGTTCACTGTAAAAGTCCTCTCTGAACCTTCATCCATGATTTCGATGTTTCCATATGGCGAAACTTTTGTGACAAGAAAAGGTCCAGACCACCTTGATTTGAGTTTTCCTGGGAACAGTCTCAATTTGGAATTGTAAAGGAGTACTCGCTGCCCCTTTTCGAAAATCCTGGGTGCAAGATGCAGGTCATGTCTTCTCTTTGCCTTCTTTTTATACATCTTGGTATTTTCATAGGCTTGTGACCTGAATTCCTCCATCTCTTGCAGCTGCAAAATCCTCTTTGCACCAGCAGCAATGCTGTCAAAATTTAGTATTTTGATAGCGCAGAGAGCTTTGTGTTCCAGCTCCAGTGGTAAATGACAAGCTTTCCCATACACCAGTTGATATGGGGACATTCCAAGTGGTGTTTTGAATGCTGTTCTGTATGCCCAAAGTGCATCATCCAGCTTCTTCGACCAATCTTTTCTTGATGCACCCACAGTCTTTTCCAGGATCCTCTTAAGCTCTGTGTTGGATATCTCAATTTGTCCACTTGTTTGGGGATGGTAAGGCGTGGCTACCTTGTGTTTTACCCCATATCGTAGGAGAAGAGCTTCTAGTGGTCCGTTACAAAAATGGCTCCCTCCATCACTGATGAGTGCTCGTGGGACTCCAAACCGGCTAAAGATATTCTTCTTGAGGAAGTTCATGACCACCCTGTTATCATTCGTTGGGGTTGCAATAGCCTCTACCCACTTGGAAACGTAATCCACTGCTAACAAGATGTACTTGTTTGCATATGAGATTGGGAATGGTCCCATGAAATTGATTCCCCACACATCAAACAATTCCAGTTCCAAGATGAAATTTTGTGGCATCTCATTTCTTTTGGGCAAGTTTCCAGATCTTTGGCATTCATTGTAGCTCTTTACTAGTTCTTTGGCATCCTTGAAAAGGGTGGGCTAGAAAAATCTGCTTTGTAACACCTTTGCTGCAGTTCTGTCCCCTCCAAAGTGGCCTCCATAGCATGAGCTGTGGCAATTCCATAGGACCTCTCGTCCTTCTTCTTCCGAAACACATCTCCTAAGGATTCCATCTGAACACTTCTTGAAGAGATATGGCTCATCCCAGACAAAGTATTTTGCATCATTCATGAGCTTCCTTTTTTGATGTTTATTGATCTCTGGAGGTAAGGCCCCAGTTGCCTTGAAGTTGGCAATGTCTGCGAACCATGGTGCTTTGTGAACTGTCATCAACTGCTCATCAGGGAAGAGCTCGTTCACACTCGTATCACGTGCTCCACCTTTATCCTGAGGAATCCTGGATAGGTGATCTGCTACTTTGTTCTCTACTCCTTTTTTGTCTCTGATTTCAATATTGAATTCCTGCAGCAATAAGATCCATCTTATTAGTCTTGGTTTTGATTCTTGCTTGGCAAACAAATATTTAAGTGCTGTGTGATCTATAAAAACAATCACTTTAGCACCAATGAAGTATGATCTAAACTTGTCAAATGCAAAAACTATTGCTAGTAACTCCTTTTCAGTAGTGGTATAATTTCTTTGAGTATCATTAAGGACTTTGCTAGCATAGTATATCACATGGACTAAGTTGTCTTTCCTCTGTCCTAACACTGCCCCAACTGCAAAATCAGATGCATCACACATCAATTCAAACGGTAAACTCCAATCAGGTGGGGAAATGATAGGAGCATAAGACAACCTCATTTTCAAATTTTCAAAGGCTAACATGCATGTTTCATCAAAGATAAATGGTGTATCAGATACAAAGAGATTGCTTAAGGGCTTGGCTATCTTTGAAAAATCTTTAACAAACCTTCTGTAAAAACCAGCATGCCCCAAAAAGCTCCTAATTGCCCTGACATCACTGGGTGGAGGCAGTTTTTCAATAAGTTCTACTTTAGCTCTGTCAACCTCAATCCCTTGGTTAGAAAGTTTGTGACCAAGGACTATTCCTCCTGTCACCATAAAGTGACATTTCTCCCAATTCAAGACCAGATTGGTCTCTTGGTATCTTTTCAATACCAAGGTGAGGTGATGTAGGCAACTAGAGAAGGAATCTCCGAATACCGAGAAATCATCCATAAAAACTTCAATGAATTTTTCTATCATATCTGAAAAGATAGAAAGCATGCAGCGTTGGAAAGTCGCAGGTGCATTTCATAGCCCAAATGGCATGCACCTGTAGGCAAACACTCCATATGGGCAAGTGAATGAGGTTTTCTCTTGATCTCTGGGATCAACCACTATTTGGTTATATCCTGAATAACCATCGAGAAAACAATAATATGCGTGCCCTGCAAGTCTTTCCAACATTAGATCCATGAATGGAAGGGGGAAATGATCTTTTCGTGTAGCCTCGTTAAGCTTCCTGTAGTCTATGCACATCCGCCATCCTGTGACTGTCCTTGTAGGAATTAGTTCGTTCTTCTCATTGGGAACCACGGTAATTCCTCCCTTTTTTGGGATGACATGCATGGGGCTAACCCAGGGGCTGTCTGAGATTGGGTAAATTACCCCCCTTGCCATAACTTCATAACTTCCTTCTGTACCACTTCCTTCATGATTGGGTTCAACCTCCTTTGGGATTGAATGGATGGTTTGGCATCATCTTCCAACAGTATCTTGTGCATACATATGGCCGAACTTATCCTCTTCAGGTCAGCAAGTGTCCAACCAATGGCATCCTTGTGCTGTCGCAGTACTTTGATCAGTTCATCCTCTTGATCTTTGCTGAGGCATGAGCTTATGATCACTGGGTAATTTTCATTTTCTCCTGAGTATGCATATTTGAGAGTGGGTGGCAGTGCTTTGAGTTAGGTGCTTCTGACTTTTCGTTCTCTTCCTTTGGTGCACCTGGTATGCCAATTTCTGTTGTTGCAACCTTTTCAGTTGATGTACACTCTTCCTCTATTATTCTTTCGGGCTCTTCAAACTCTTCTTCTTCAAAACTCTCCTGCACCTCCTCTTCAAGTGAGTCCAACCTCATACATTCCCCCAGTTGTTCTTGTGGGTAACTCATGGCCTTGAACACATTGATCGTCATCTTTTCATTATGTAATCTCAGGGTGAGATCTCCATTTTGTACATCAATGACAGCTCCAGCAGTGGCCAAGAACGGCCTTCCCAGGATGATGGAAGCCTTGGCTTCCTCCTGCATGTCCAGCACTACAAAGTCTGCTGGGAAGATAAAATCTCCCACTTTCACCAGCAAATCTTCTACGACGCCATGCGGGAACTTGAACGATCGGTCTGCCAATTGTAAGGCCATCTTTGTTGGTTTAGCCTCCTCAATCTTCATCTTTCTCATCATAGCTACCGACATCAAATTCATGTTGGCTCCTAAGTCACAAAGAGCCTTTTCCACTGTGATTTCCCCTATAATACAAGGGATCTGAAAACTCCCGGGATCCTTCAATTTCTGGGGTAGTTTGTGCTGAATGATAGCACTACATTCTTCGGTTAATATCACAGTCTCGTTGTTCTTCCAACTTCTTTTCTTAGTCATTAGCTCCTTTAAAAACTTGGCGTAGAGTGGCATTTGTTCTATTGCTTCAGCAAAGGGTATGTTGATTTGTAGCTTCTTGAAGATTTCCAAAAATCTCGAAAACTGGTTGTCATCCCCCTTCTTCTTTAATTGCTGAGGATATGGGACTCTTGGTACGTCTGGCTTTAGTACTCCTTCCTCTTTTTGTGAACTATGATTAGGAACTTGAGCTCCATCCTGCTCTTCTTCCTCTTTATCTGAGTCCTTTTCTTGTGGTTTCTGGGTGGTTTCCTTCAGTTCCTTCCCATTCCGAAGGGTGATAGCCTGACACTCCTCCCTTTGTGTTGAGCTAGTATTGCTGCGAAGGTTGTGGCTGGAAATTTGCTTGAATAAGTAGCCAATTTATGTCTCAAGTTTCTTGATGGCAGCATCCTGATTCTACATATTGGACATCACTTCTTCTCGGAACGCTTTACTATCTTGAATCTCTTTGTCTATGCCTTCAAGTAGATTCTCAATCCTCGAGAGTCTGTCATCAAATGATTGTAGATCGGGATTAGAGGTGGAAGCATGAGGTAAGTTATTTTGGTTTTGATGTGGATGTGGAGAGGTGTTGTTATGCGGGTGTTGATATGATCTAGATGTGAAATGTTGGTGGCTTGCATTGTTGAGATTTGGGTGTCTTTGATCAAGGCTTTGGTCTTGTTGATTTCCCCACCCAAAGTTTGGGTGATTCCTCCATCCAGGGTTGTAGGTCTTGGAGTATGGATCATGGTTTTGCCTAGGTGAATTCCCAATGTAGTTGACTTGCTCCTGACTTCCCTCTGCTTCTTCATTCACTCCTTCTTGGGTTGTTGATGAAGTGGAGATTGCTGCTACTTGGTTCCTCTCCATCTTCTTGGTTAGGTCAGCCAGCTGCTTGGTAATGAGCTTGTTCTGAGCCAGCAGAGCATCTACATTATTTAGCTCCATCACTCCTCTAGTGTTCCCTCTTTCAGAAGTATAGAAATAGTCATTCTCTGCTACTGTTTCAATGACATCTATGGCTTCCGCAATGGTCTTCTTCTTGTTCAAAGATCCTCCGGATGAATGGTCTACTGCCTTCTTTGATTCATATGACAGGCCTTCATAGAAGATGTGCAGCTGCACCCATTCGTTGAACATATCTGGTGGGTACCTCCTTGTTAGGTCCTTAAACCTCTCCCATGCTTCATAAAGAGTCTCACCATCTTGTTGCCTGAAAGTTTAGACCTCAGCTCTCAGCCTATTGATTCATTGAGGAGGGTAAAATCTTGCTAAGAATTTGTTCACCACATCTTCCCAGGTTGTCAAGCTCTCCTTCGGGAAAGACTCCAACCACTTGGCTGCCTTATCCTTGAGTAAGAATGGAAATAAGAGTAGTCTATAGGCGTCAGGATGAACACCATTAGACTTCAGTGTGTCACATATTCTCAGGAAGGTGGTTAGATGTTGATTGGGGTCTTCTTGTATACTTCCTCCGAACGAACAGTTGTTCTGAACAAGGGTGATGAGCTGTGGTTTTAGTTCATAATTGTTGGCATAGATGGTTGGCTTTTGAATGCTACTTCCACAGTTTCCTGGGTTTGGATTGATGTAAGAGCCTAAAACTCTTCTATCCTCCCCAGCATGATTTGCTCGACCTCCTCCGCCATGGTTATGAGCCTCTTCTTCATGATAGTTTTCCATGTTTTCATCCATGTTTGGTTCAAAGTATTCCTCCTCTTCCTCAGCACCAACTACTCTCTTTCCTCTTGCTTCCCTCCTTAATCTAAGGAAGGTCCTCTCAGGTTCAGAATCAAAGGAAGTTGAAGCCCCGCTTCTTCTCCCTGTCATACAACCAACAAAGCACAAGGAAGGAAAGTAAATGCAGAAAGTATTCTGTTAGAGTTACTGTTAGTGTGAGTGATGCAATATATCAAATAGTTAGTGGGTTAGTGAACTGAATTGTAAATAACAAAAAGAAACGAGAAAGTAGGGGGAAGGGAAGAAATTAACTAAAACTGAAAGTAAATTACTCAAACAGAAAATTAAATCAAACAAAAAAAAATGCTCAATCTAGTTATCTTCCAATTTAATCATTGTTGATGCACAATCAATCCCCGGCAACGGCGCCATAAACTTGATGCACGGAAAACTTGTCTCATAACAAATTTCCTTCGGCAAGTGTACCGAATTTGTCATCAAGTAAAAACTCACAATAGAGTGAGGTCGAATTCCACAGGGATTGATTGATCAAGCAACTTTAATTAGAGGAATGTTCTAGTTGAGCGAATCAGAATTTGGGTTGAGAATTGCAGAAAATTAAATGGCGGGAAAGTAAATAACAGAAAAGTAAATGCTAGAAATAAAGAGCTGAATGTAGATGACGGAAAGTAAATTGCAGAATCTTAAATGGGAATGGGGTAATTGCTCATAAAAGTAGATGACAAAAATTAAAGAGAATGGGTAAGATCAGAAATGGGGAGTTCATTGGGCTTAGGAGATGTTGCATTCTCCGGATCAATTTCATTTTCATCTCTTCCTCAATCAATGCACTCATTGATCTCCTTGGCAATCTTGAGTGATCGAATTACAATCAATCTCTCAAATCTTGATCAATAGCCAATTTCTTGGTCAATTGCTCATGAGAAGAGATGAAGTATGGTCACTGATTATACCACATGCATTTTCCAAATCAAGTGTTGAGAGGATTATAGTTACTTATCCATCCAAACTCAATTTGGTCCAGCATGAGAAAGCATTTCTAGCATGATCTCTTCATTCCTCTTTCAAGGTTCAGAAAAGATCCATGTTTGAATAGCTTCTTTTCCAAGATAACTACCCAATTGGATGAAGATCGAAAGCTTTCAAGTAAAATCAAGAGAAAAGATAGAAGAAGAATAATGAAAACTAGTATTGATCCATCAAATTACAACAGAGCTCCCTAACCCAATGAAAAGGGTTTAGTTGTTCATAGCTCTGGAAAATGAAAACAAAGATGGAGAATACATGATGAAACTAGAAGTGCAGAGAAAGTAAAATACAGAGAGTAGTTCTATGCCAAGAGGCTCCCTATAATTTCCAACTCTCTAAAATAATTCAAAGCTACTCCTATATATACTACTCTTCTGTTCTTCTAGTTGCATCTTCAAGTCTTGGGTATGGGCCTTTGGATCTTGAGTTTGAAGCAGTTATCTTCTTCATTGGGCTTGGCTTTACTTGCAGAGAGAAAAGTATGAAGTGGGCAGAGACTTTAGCTCAGTGATGAGTATTTTGGTGGAAAAATGAATTTCTCCCAAAACACACAAATCTAACCGGCAAGTGCACCGGGTCGCATCAAGTAATAATAACTCACGGGAGTGAGGTCGATCCCACAGGGATTGAAGGATTGAGCAATTTTTAGTTTAGTGGTTGATTTAGTCAAGCGAATCAAGATTTGGTTGAGTGTTTTGTGATTTGCAGAAATTAAATTGTATGGAATTAAAGAGAACAGGAAATAAATTGCTGAATCTTAAAGAACAAGAAATTAAACGGCAGAAACTTAGAATGCAAGAAATGTAAATTGCGGAATCTTAAAGTGCAAGAAATGTAAATGACTTGAATTGTAAAGGGGATTGGGACTTGGATTTGCAGAAATTAAACAAGGAAAAGTAAATTTGCATCAAACAGAAAAGTAAAAGAGTGTTTGGAATTTCAGTAAATGAACATGAAAAGCAAAAACAGAATGTAAATTGGAATTTCAGATCTCAGGGGTCCAGAGACTAGAAAACCAGGTCTAGATCTCACTACCTTCCTTGATCCAACAAGAACAATTGCAAGGGAATTGTAAAATGCAATGAAAGTAGATGAAGAGCAATTAACAGAAATTAAATTCAATCAAGCAGTAAATAAAACAGAGAGATCCAAGGATGAGATTGAAACAGAATTTCTTCAATTCTCCAACCCAAGATCCAAGACAATTGTAATTGAAATTGAAAGCATTTTTTTTTGTATTGATGAACAAGGAGCAAGTCCACCTTTCATTTGTCATGCTTTTTCTTTCTCCTTTCATACACTTGGTTGCTAGTGTTTCCACCATCCGTGTTTGTTGTCTGTTGGCCTCGCCAGAATCCAGCCTTATTCATAGCCTCCTCTACTCTATCTTCAAGTCTCATAGCATTGCTTACCTCTACCTCACTTCTCTTTTTGAAGAATTCATTAAAAGTTGGGAAAGCCGGATCCATGTTGTGCAAATGTTCTCCAATATAGTTTAGTTTGATTTGGCTATTGATGTTGTAATTGGCTTGTACTTCATACCTTGCATCTTGGAGTGTTGTGAACTCTTTGAGAGCCCTCAAATTTTCAGCTTTCATTTGTTCCAACTTTCCAAAAGATTCATGAGATTGAAAAGCATGTTCTTCTTGCATCACAAGGAATCTTGACTCGAATTCACTTTGTTTGTTCATCATTCTTAGCTCCCTTTCTTCTTGTGCTTGTTGGTTTTTCATGTATAGTGAATGGTATTCCTCTTGCCTTTCTTGAATTCTCATGTACTGTTGTGACAATCTTCCTATTGCTTCTTGCATTTGAGTCATATCCATATTGCCATGTGGGAAAAAGTGTGGCTGTTCCTCCTCCTCTTGTGGCTCTTCTTCTATGTGTGGCTCATCTTCTTCCATTGGTTCTTCTCTTTTCCTTCTTTCATGTGGCCTTCGGCCTTGATGTGCTTCAGGAGCCATTGTCATTCGTTCAATGGTTATGGGCATGCCTTGGCTTAACCACATTGGATTATCTTCTTCCATTGGCACTTTAGCCTTTGCACACAACCTCCAAATGGTACTTGGGTAGTATAACCAAGACCCGGCCGAATTCTTCTCAGCAAGCCTTTAGATGTCTTTTGCAAGGATTTCATGGACTCTTATTTCTCCTCCCACAATGATGCAATGCAACATCACAGCTCTCTCCCTGTTAACTTCTGAGGTGTTCACTGTGCCCAGAATTGATCTTTTCATCAGCTCATACCATCCTTTTGCTTCTGGGGTGAGGTTACATCTCTTCAGATACTTATATTTGTTCTTGTCATCTCCTTCCCACTCTGAGTTCTCCATACAAATATCTCTCGCAATCTCATCATAATCCTGATCTTCATTTAATCTTTGTTGGTATCCTGGTTCACTAAAGCGGACTAACTTTAGTCCCAAGACTTTCTTGATTGTATCCGAGCTAAAGTCTACTTCTACCCCCCGCACATAGATCTTGTATGTTGGGGGCTCACGCATGTCAAGCCTTGAGACATTTGCATAGAACTCTCTTATGATATTGGCATTGATTCGGGCATCCAATTGTGTGAATGTTTGCACCTCAGTTTTTATCCTGTTAACCCTTTGAGGTGGATAGAATTTGGCTAGAAATTTAGTCACCAAATCATCCCAGCTAGTGATGCTTCCTTGAGAAAAGGTTTCAAACCACTGTGCGGCCTTGTCCCTTAATAAGAACGGGAACAGCAGAAGCTTGTAGGTCTCAGGATTTACGCCATTGGACTTGACAGTGTCACAAATCCTTAAGAAGGTAGATAAATGTTGATTTGGATCCTCCAATGGTCCTCCCCCAAACGAGCAGTTGTTTTGGACTAATGTAATGAATTGTGGCTTCAATTCAAAGTTGTTTGCATTGACATTAGGGGTGAGAATGCTGCTTCCACAATGTCTAGCATTTGCAAAGGTATAGGAGGCCAAAACTCTCCTCTGGGGTGGGTTGTTGTTGTTGTTATCTGCTCCACCAGGTGGATTGGTTGAATGCTCCTCCATATCTTGGAATTCTTCTTCTGATTCCTCTTCTCCAACAATATTTTTCCCTCTTTCAGCTCTTCTTAACCTCCTGAGAGTTCTCTCGTCTTGTTCATGAAAGGTGGGTGTGGTTCTTCTTGTACCTGACATACAATCAAAACATAAGAAACACACAAACCAGTGACACTTCAATCTACTGCTAGAATGAATTTTTAGTTAGCTTAAGCAAAAATTCAAACAGTTAGCGGGTTAATTGCACATTAGAGAAATAGAAAATAAAAATGCTAGATCTAGATCACCACCTCACTTAGTCATTGTCAATCTAATCAATCCCCGGCAACGGCGCCAAAAACTTGATGAGTATTTTGGTGGAAAAATGAATTTCTCCCAAAACACACAAATCTAACCGGCAAGTGCACCGGGTCGCATCAAGTAATAATAACTGACGGGAGTGAGGTCGATCCCACAGGGATTGAAGGATTGAGCAATTTTTAGTTTAGTGGTTGATTTAGTCAAGCGAATCAAGATTTGGTTGAGTGTTTTGTGATTTGCAGAAATTAAATTGTATGGAATTAAAGAGAACAGGAAATAAATTGCTGAATCTTAAAGAACAAGAAACTAAACGGCAGAAACTTAGAATGCAAGAAATGTAAATTGCGGAATCTTAAAGTGCAAGAAATGTAAATGACTTGAATTGTAAAGGGAATTGGGGATTGGATTTGCAGAAATTAAACAATTTCTCACGTTAGAGTCCATGTTAACTAGGTTAACGTGGCTTCTAACGTGGCCATCCTAGCCATCTCCAACGTTAATGACAAAGTTGAGTGTCACAAACGTTGGCTCATCATTCCCTTATCCACGTTAGCTTCCACGTTAACTAAGTTAACGTGGGAGTTAACGTGGCTCATTGTGGCTTGTGTGGGCTCCTACCAACGTTAGTGACAATGTTAGGTGTCACTAACATTGGCGATCACCTTCCTTCTTCATGTTAGCTTCCACGTTAACTACGTTAACGTGGGAGTTAACGTGGCTTATTGGGGCTTGTGTGGGTTAATCCCAACGTTAGTGACAATGTTAGGTGTCACTAACGTTGTCGACCACCTACTTTCTTCACGTTAGCTTCCACGTTAATATCATTCTTTCAAGAGCCAACATATTTAACATTCATAAACATCAAATTCAAAAGATATATGCACTGTTCAAGCATTCATTCAAAAACAAAAAACATTGCCACCACATGTAAATAATTAGAATTTTTCTTATTAAAAACTCGAGAAATATTGCCTCTTTATTCTAAAGAAAATCTACTATTTTATTCATGTTTAATGATGATGAGAAAAATAAATTATAGCTTAATTGGAGATAAAATCTAAAACAGTAAAGAAAAGGTCAGTGAAACTAGCCAAAATGCCCTGGCATCAGCCCTTCATGAGATAGCTTCTGGCACTTCAGTTCCTTCAGTTCACGCCCTTGCACTTCTTGTTCTCTAAGCAGTTTGCAGAGCATGCTGTTTTGATTTTGCTGTTCTTCCTTCAGTTGATCTACAGCTTCTTGCAACTTGGTGACAGATGCTTCTAGGCGCTCCCAGTCTTCAATTTGAGGGATTTCCAGGAGGAACTCCTGTGCTCTCCTCTTGATGGGTTCGTCCTGCACTTGTTGTCCTTCCATAGACTTTTTGGTGATTGGTAGCTCAACTGGGATGCACTCATCTACTCCCATTTTTATCCCAGCATCTTTACATAACAGAGAGACCAAGCTTGAATAAGCCAATCTGGCATCTTTGGAGTTCTTGTTTGCAATCTTGTAAAGCTCACAAGCAATCAGCTGATGAACTTCCACTTCTTTTTTCCACCATAATGCAATGAATCATCACTGCTCTTCTGATGGTGACCTTAGAGCGGTTGCTAGTGGGCAATATAGAGCGCCCAATGAAGTCCAGCCAGCCTCTGGCGATTGGTTTGAGATCTCCTCTTTTGAGTTGGTTCGGGGCACCCTTTGTGTTGGTTGTCCATTTAGCTCCGAGGAGACATATGTCCTCTAGGATCTTGTCCAAGTTCAGGTTTGATCTCATCATTCTCCTATTAAAGGAGTCTGGGTCATCTTGCAGTTGAGGCAGCTTGAAGATCTCCCTTATTTTGTCAGGGTGGGTGTGAACAATCTTCCCTTTGACCAGAGTTCTATAGTCATAGAATGCGGTTCCCGCTATTCTCTGCCTGTCCGTCTGTCACAGATTTGCGTAGAATTCCTGAACCATGTCTCTTCCCACCTTTGTTTTAGGATTAGCTAGGACTTTCCAGCTCCTGTTTCAAATTTGCTCTTGGATCTCCGGATATTCGTCTTCTTTCAGATCGAATTTAACTTCCGGGATCACTGACCTTAGACCCATTATTTTGTAGTAATGGTCTGAATGTTCTTTGGTTAAGAACTTCCCTTGATTACAAAGTGGTTTTGGAATATTCTCTTTCCTGCCTCTTGAGTTGGTTTGTTTTCCCTTAGGAGCCATGATCTTAGTGGGTATTGGCTTAGTGATCACGGATAAACACACCAAACTTAGAGGTTTGCTTGTCCTCAAGCAAAAAAAAATAAAGGAGAGGGATATGAGGAGAGCCAAGTCCGAATTATGGAGGTAGGGGGAGGCCGAACTAAGATTTAAAGGGAAGGGCGGGTGGGTTTTCGAAAATTTTAAAGAAGATATGATAAAAGATATGATTTGTAAAAGATAAGTATGATAGGAAAATGATGCACTTTAAAATTTAAAAGATATGAATAATGTGAAAGATATTTGAAAAAGATAGCTTTGTTTTGAAAAAGATGTTGTGAAGATTTGAAAAAGAAATTGATGAGTTGAAAAGATTGTAGAAGGAAAAAGAGATAGATTTGTTTTGAAAAGGATTTGAAAATAATTTGAAGAGGATAAAATAAAAAAAAGGGTTTATAAATTAAGATACATTTGATATTTTTTTGAAAAAGGATTTGAAAAATTAGGATTTGTAACATGTTTGTGCAAGAAATCATGAATTGAAACATAAAAAATGGAAAAAATTTGAATTGAAAACGAAATTGCCTACTCCCTACAATCCTGGCATTAAACGCCCAACTGCTGTATGTTTTGGGCGTTAACGCCCAATTGGTGCTTGGTTTGGGCGTTTAACGCCCAGCTGTTGCTTCCAGCTGGCATTAAACGCCAGAAACTCCTTTGTCACTGGGCGTTTTTCTGAACGACTAAGATGCTGTAAATATGGCGTTAAACGCCCAGAAGCTGCTTCTTTCTTGCGTTTAACGCCCAGATGGCTATCTCTACTGGCGTTAAACACCCAGTATATCCTCCTTTTGGGCGTTTAACGCCCAATTGTGCCTCTTACTGGTGTTTTCTTGCCAGTGAGTTCCTTTTTCCTGTTTTGTGCTCTGAATCCTTCTGTAGCCCTGTGAACTTATGCAATTGATTCTTTGCCTTGTTAATATTGAACTTAAATGCTTTAAAAATAAATAAAATGAAGAATAGAATAAAATAAAATAACAGAAAAAGTTTTGCTAATGGCTGGGTTGCCTCCCAGCAAGCGCTTTCTTATTGTCTTTAGCTGGACCTTGCTGAGCTTTTTAATCTAGCCTCAGCCTTGAGCATTCTTGCTCAACATTGCCTTCAAGATAATGTTTGATTCTCTGTCCATTAACAATGAACTTCTTATTAGAATTAATGTCTTGAAGCTCCACATAGCCATATGGTGACACACTTGTAATCACATATGGTCCCCTCCACCGGGATTTCAGTTTCTCGGGGAATAGCCTGAGCCTAGAGTTAAACAGCAGAACCTTCTGTCCTAGTTCAAAGACTCTAGATGATAGCTTTCTGTCATGCCACCTTTTTGCCTTCTCTTTGTAAAGCTTGGCATTTTCGAAGGCAGTGAGTTTGAATTCCTCTAGCTCATTCAGCTAGAGTAATCTTTTTTCTCCAGCTAATTTGGTAGCAAAGTTTAGGAATCTGGTTGCCCAGTAGGCTTTGTATTCCAATTCCACGGGCAGATGACAGCCTTACCATACACAAGCTGGTATGGAGAGGTCCCTATAGGAGTCTTGAATGCTATTCTGTAAGCCCACAGTGCATCATCCAAGCTTCTTGCCCAATCCTTTCTACTGGTACTTATAGTCCGTTCCAGGATTCTTTTTAGTTCTCTGTTAGAGACTTCAGCTTGCCCATTTGTCTGTGGATGATATGGAGTTGCCACTTTGTGGCTAATTCCATACTGGATCATGGCAGAGTAAAGCTGTTTGTTGCAGAAGTGAGTGCCCCCATCACTGATTAGTACTCTAGGGACACCAAACTTGCTGAAGATATGTTTCTGGAGGAACTTCAGCACTGTCTTAGTATCATTAGTGGGTGTGGCAATGGCCTCTACCCATTTAGATACATAGTCGACTACAACCAGAATGTAAGTGTTTGAGTGTGATGGTGGGAAAGGCCCCATGAAGTCAATACCCCATACATCAAACAACTCTATCTCCAAGATTCCTTGTTGAGGCATGGCATAACCATGAGGCAGATTACCAGCTCTCTGGAAACTGTCATAGTTACATACAAACTCTCGGGAATCTCTATAGAGGGTGGGCCAGTAGAAGCCACATTGGAGGACCTTGGTGGCTGTTCGCTCACCTCTGAAATGTCCTCCATATTGTGACCCATGGCAATGCCATAAGATCTTCTGTGCTTCTTCTCTAGGCACACACCTTCTGATTATTCCGTCTGCACATCTCTTAAAGAAATAGGGTTTATCCCACAAGTAATACTTTGCATCAGTAATTAATTTTTTCTTTTGTTGCATGATGTACTCCTTGGGTATGAACCTTGCAGCTTTATAGTTTGCAATATCTGCAAACCATGGTGTTTCCTGAATGGCAAACAAATGCTCATCCGGAAAGGTTTCAGAGATCTCAATAGAGGGGAAGAACGCCCTTTCTACTGGTTCTATTCGGGACAGGTGATCATCCACTTGGTTTTCCGCCCCTTTTCTGTCTCTTATTTCTATATCAAACTCTTGCAGAAGCAACACCCATCTTATGAGCCTGGGTTTTAAATCCTACTTTGTAAGTAGATATTTAAAAGCAGCATGGTCAGTGTACACAATCACTTTTGATCCTACTAAGTATGATCTAAACTTGTCAATGGCATAAACCACTGCAAGCAATTCTTTTTCTGTGGTTGTGTAATCTTTTTGGGCGTCACTTAAAACACGGCTAGCATAATAAATGACATGCAGAAGCTTGTCATGCTTCTGCCCCAATACTACACCAATGGCATGATCACTGGCATCACACATCAATTCGAATGGCAATGTCCAGTCTGGTGCAGGAATAATTGGTGCTGTGACCAGCTTAGCTATCAGAGTTTTAAACGCCTGCAAACACTCTGTGTCAAACACAAATGGTGTGTCAGCAGCTAGCAGATTGCTCAGAGGTTTTGTGATTTTTGAAAAATCCTTTATAAACCTCCTGTAGAATCCTGCATGCCCCAGAAAACTTCTGATTGCCTTAACATTGGCAGGTGGTGGTAATTTTTCAATTACTTCCACTTTAGCTTGATCTACCTCTATCCCCTTGTTTGAAATTTTATGCCCAAGGACAATCCCTTTAGTCACCATAAAGTGACATTTTTCCCAGTTTAAAACCAGGTTAGTCTCTTGGCATATTTTCAGAACTAGTGTCAGGTGGTCAAGACAGGAGCTAAATGAGTCTCCATATACTGAGAAGTCATCCATGAAGACTTCCAGAAATTTTTCCACCATATTAGAGAAA
This sequence comes from Arachis ipaensis, assembly GCF_000816755.2. Taxonomy (NCBI): domain Eukaryota; kingdom Viridiplantae; phylum Streptophyta; class Magnoliopsida; order Fabales; family Fabaceae; genus Arachis; species Arachis ipaensis. The sequence goes on from NC_029788.2 coordinate 57,682,699, forward strand.
ATAGAGAGCATGCATCTCTGAAAGGTTGCAGGTGCATTACACAGCCCAAATGGCATCCTTCTATAGGCAAATACTCCAGATGGACATGTAAATGCAGTATTCTCTTGATCCTGGGGATCTACTGCAATTTGGTTGTACCCTGAATAGCCATCCAAAAAGCAGTAATAATCATGACCTGCTAGTCTCTCTAGCATCTGGTCTATGAATGGTAAAGGAAAATGATCCTTTCTGGTGGCTGTATTGAGCCTTCTATAGTCAATACACATGCGCCACCCTGTAACTGTTCTTGTAGGAAC
>NC_029788.2:57683053-57747549 GCF_000816755.2 Arachis ipaensis
TCCTTCATGGCTGGATTTAGCCGTCTCTGTGGTTGAACCACTGGCTTAGCATTATCCTCCAATAGGATCTTGTGCATGCATCTAGCTGGGCTTATGCCCTTAAGGTCACTTATGGACCACCCAAGAGCTGTCTTGTGTGTCCTTAGCACTTGAAGTAGTACTTCCTCTTCCTGTGGATTCAAAGCAGAGCTTATGATCACTGGAAAAGTGTCACCTTCTCCCAGAAATGCATATTTCAGGGATGGTGGTAATGGTTTGAGCTCTGGTTTAGGAGGTTTTTCCTCTTCCAGAGGAAGTTTCAGGGGCTCTTTCAATTCCTCTGAATCCTCCAAATCAGGCTGAACATCTTTAAAGATGTCTTCCAGCTCTGATTCGAGACTCTCAGCCATGTTGATCTCCTCTACTAAAGAGTCAATAAGATCAACTTTTATGCAGTCTTTTGGTGTGTTTGAATGCTGCATGGCTTCCTAGAATGAGAGTAGCACTCTTGTGCTCCTCCATTTCCAGCACTACAAAGTCAGTGGGGAAGGCGAATGGCCCAACCCTGACAATGATGTCTTCAATCATGCCTGATGGGTATTTAATGGAGCCATCAGCAAGTTGGAGACATATCCGGCTTGGTTTGACTTCTTCAGTTAAACCAAGCTTTCTGATAGTGGATGCAAGCATTAGATTGATACTTGCCCCAAGATCACATAAAGCTGTCTTGGTGCAATTACCCTCTAATGTGCATGGTATCATGAAGCTCCCAGGATCTTTAAGCTTTTTTGGGAAGCTTTTTAGAATGACTGCACTGCATTTTTCAGTGAGGAGAACTCTTTCAGTTTCTCTCCAATCCTTCTTATGACTTAAGATCTCTTTCATGAACTTGGCATAAGAAGGTATTTGCTCAAGTGCCTCTGCAAACGGAATCTTTATTTCAAGAGTCCTGAGATAGTCTGCAAAGTAAACAAATTGCCTATCCTGCTCCTCTTGGCGGAGTTTTTGAGGATAAGGCATTTTGGCTTTGTATTCTTCAACCTTGGTTGCTGCAGGTTTATTTCCTATAGAGGTGGTTGGAGAAGCCATTTTAGAGGGGTTGTTATCAGCACTTGTGTGGTCTGATCCCTCACTGGCGTTTGAATGCAAGGGGTGGAAGCTGGATTGGCGTTGGACGCCAACTCCTTACCTGTTCCTGGCGTTTGAATGCCAGAAGTGAGCTTCTTTTGGGCGTTTAACGCCAACTCCTTGCTTGTTTGTGGCATTTGAACGCCAGAACTGGGCATGGGTTGGGCGTTTAACACCAGCTCTCCATCCTTTTTTGGTGTTTGAGCGCCAGAATCATTCCTCTCTGGGCTTTTACTGTCCTCAGAGGGATTTTGGATGATATTTTGCTCATCCTCTGTCAGTTGTTCTTTCCTTGGCTTTCTGCTGCTCTGAAGCGAGGTATTTAATGTTTTCCCACTTCTTAATTGAACTGCCTGGCACTCTTCTGTTATCTGCTTTGATAACTGCTATTTTGTCTGATTCAATTGTGCCTCCATATTTTTATTAGCATTTTTAGTGTCTTGTAGCATCTCCTTGAATTTTGTAATCTGTTTTGTTAGAAAGCACAATTATTGATTGAGTTTAGCAACTTGTTCTAGAGGACCAAGTTCAGCAGATACTGCTTTGGCTTCTTCTTTTATGGAGGACCCATCACTTATGTACAGATGCTGGTTTCTGGCAACTATATCAATAAGCTCTTGAGCCTCTTCAATAGTTTTCCTCATGTGTATAGATCCACCAGTTGGGTGGTCTAGGGACATCTGAGCTCCTTCTGTAAGCCTATAGTAGAAGATGTCTAACTACATACACTCTGAAAACATTTCAGAGGGGCATTTCCTTAGCATCCCTCTGTACCTTTCCCAGGCATTATAAAGGGATTCATCATCCTCTTGTTTAAAGCCTTGGATATCCAGCCTTAGCTGTGTCATCCTTTTATAAGGGAAATATTGATTCAGGAATTTGTCTGATAACTGTTTCCATGTCCTTATGCTTGCTGTGGGTTGGTTATTTAACCACCTTTTAGCTTGATCTTTTACAGCAAACGGAAACAGTAACAGTCTGTATACATCATGATCTACCTCCTTGTCACGTACTGTGTCAGCAATTTGCAAGAATTGTGCCAGAAACTCAGTAGGTTCTTCCTGTGGAAGACTGGAATACTGGCAGTTTTGCTACACCATGACAATGAGCTGAGGATTTAGCTCAAAACTGCCTGCTTTGATGGAGGATATACAGATACTACTCCCATATGCAGCAGTAATGGGGTTAGCATATGACCCCAGAGTCCTTCTAGACTGTTCATTTCCACTTAGATCCATGACGGAGAAAGGGAGATGATGTGGAATTATAAAGAAGATATATTTTTGTTTTTATTTTATTGAAGTACTTAAAATTTTTAGATCGAACATGCTCCTTATTTTCGAAAATTTTGGAGGGAAAACACCAAGGAACACCAAACTTAAAAATTTTAAGATCAACATACAAATAAGACTCAAGAACACCTTGAAGACTCACAAGAACAACAAGAACAAGATTCAAAGATTCAAGTACATAAAAGGGAATACCAAACTTAAAACTTTTGAAAACTAAGAATAACTTTTCAAAAATTAAAGAAAAATAACAAGAGAACACCAAACTTAAAAGTTTGGCACCAGATTTAACCAAAGAAAAATTATTTTTGAAAAAGTTTTAAAAAAAAAATTCCTAATTACCAGGAACATAAACACAACTCTCTAGCCAATTGAGTTATAAATTTAAAGTATAAAATTCCTAATAAGGTATTTAATGTATAAAATTTTTTTTGAAAACTAATATTTTGAAAAAGCACAAGAAAAACAAGAAAAATCACAAAACAAGAAAAACTAAAGATCAAACAAGGAAAATAAACAAGAACAACTTGAAGATTAAGAAAGAACAATGAATATAAATTCGAAAATTTAAAAGAAAATAAAAACATGCAATTGACACCAAACTTAAAATATGAAACTAAACTCAAACAGGAAAACTCAATTATTAGTTTGTAAAAATTTTCAAAAAATTTAAAAAGAGAAAATAAGAAATTAAAAAAATTCAACCAAAAACAATGATAGAAGACTCTAAACCAAAAAAAGAAAAAAAAGTTTTCCTGATCTAAGCAACAAAATAAACCGTCAGTTGTCCAAACTCAAACAATCCCCGGCAACGGTGCCAAAAACTTGGTGCACGAAATTATGATTCACACTTTTCACAACTCCGCACAACTAACCAGCAAGTGCACTGGGTCATCCAAGTAATACCTTACGTGAGTAAGGGTCGATCCCATGGAGATTGTTGGTTTGAAGCAATCTATGGTTACCTTGTAAATCTTAGTCTGGAGATTAATTATGATTATCAGTTTGAATTGCGAAAAATAAAAGAGCATGAAATAAATACTTGTTATGCAGTAATGGAGAATATGTTGGAGTTATGGAGATGCTTTGTCTTCTGAATCTCTGCTTTCCCCCTGTCTTCTTCTTCACGCACGCAAGGTTCCTCCTATGGCAAGCTGTGTGTTGGTAGATCACCGTTGTCAATGGCTACCATCCGTCCTCTCAGTAAAAATGGTCCAGGTGCGCTGTCACCGCATGGCTAATCATCTGTCGGTTCTCACTCATGCTGGAATAGGATCCATTGATCCTTTTGCGTCTGTCACTACACCCAACCCTTGTGAGATTGAAGCTCGTCACAGTCATTCAATCCCTGAATCCTACTCGGAATACCACAGACAAGGTTTAGATTTTACGGATTCTCAAGAATGCCAATGGATTCTAGCTTATACCATGAAGATTCTGATTAAGGAATCCAAAAGATACTCATTCAATCGAAGGTAGAACGGAAGTGGTTGTCAGGCACGCGTTCATAGGTTGAGAATGGTGATGAGTGTCACGGATCATCACATCCATCATATTGAAGTACGAATGAACATCTTAGATAGAAACAAGCGTATTTGAATAGAAAACAGAAATAATTGCATTAATTCATCGAGACACAGCAGAGCTCCTCACCCCCTAACAATGGAGTTTAGAGACTCATGCCATCAAAGAGTACAAAGTTCAAATCTAAAAATGTCATGAGGTACAAAATAAATCTCTAAAAGTTGTTTAAATGCTAAACTAGTAACCTAGGTTTACAGAAATTGAGTAAACTAAGATAGATAGTGCAGAAATCCACTTCTGGGGCCCACTTCGTGTGTGCTGGGGCTGAGACTTGAGTTTTACACGTGCCTAGGCTGTTTCCAGAGTTAAACGCCAGGTTGTAACCTATTTCTGGCGTTTAATGCCAGAATGCAACATGGAACTGGCGTTGAACGCCAGTTTACGTCATTTATCCTTGAGAAAAGTATGAACTATTATATATTGCTGGAAAGCCCTGGATGTCTACTTTCCAATGCAATTGAGAGCGCGCCATTTGGACTCCTGTAGCACCAGAAAATCCATTTCGAGTGCAGGGATATCAGAATCCATCAGCATCTGCAGTCCTTTTTCAGCCTGAATCAGATTTTTTTGCTCAGCTCCCTAAATTTCAGCCAGAAAATACCTAAAATCACAGAAAAACACACAAACTCATAGTAAAGTCCAGAAATATGAATTTTGCCTAGAAACTAATAAAAATATACTAAAAACTAACTAAAACATGTTAAAAACTACATGAAATTACCCCCAAAAAGCGTATAAAATATCCGCTCATCACTTTTCCTCTGCAACTTCTGCTATCTGTTCTTGGGTTTTTGAATTGAGATTTAAGAATTCCATTGAATCTGGATCTGAGAATCATCTTTCACTTTTCTTCTCAATTGTTCTAAGAATTGAATCTGAGTTTAGTTTTCTGATTTTATTTTCTTCTTCTGCAACTTCTACTTTTGGATTTTTGAATTGAGATTTAAGAATTCCATTGAATCTGGATCTGAGAATCATCTTTGCTTTTCTTTCATATAGTTTTAGAAATTGGAGAAGTGGATCTAAGTTTCATTTGCTGTTTTCCTTTTCATTTCTTCTGCAATTACTTTTCTGCTTTATCAAGAAAGCAATTGAGATCTAGATCTGCTTTCTAATCTCATTTCTCTTCTTCGATCTCCAATTTATCTTTAGGATTTCATTATTGAGTTAAGTGTTCTTGCTGGTTGTTTCTTCAAGCAATTTCACATTTTTGTTTGGCTGCTGAGCTGAATTTCTTCATCTCAGAGCTCTCTGATCTTCTTCAATTTACATTTTCTTATTGAACTCTGAATCCCAGTACCCAAATCCCTTTTAGTCTTCAAGCAATTTACATTTCTCAGCAATTTAGATTCAGCAATTTACCTTTCTTGCACTTTAAGTTTCTACAATTTACTTTTCTTGCAATTTAAGTTTCAGCTCTTTTACTTTCATGTTCTTTAAGTTACTTGCAATTTACCTCTTTTGCACTATATTCTTCTGCTCAATTTACCTTCTGCACCTTTATTTACTTGCAATTTAGCTTCTGTCAATCAAAATCACTCAATTCATCAAATATTCGGTTAACTAAATTCATCACCTAACTAAAATTGCTCAATCCATCAATCTCTGTGGGATCGACCTCACTCTTGTCAGTAATTACTACTTGATGCGACCCGGTACACTTACCGGTGAGTTTTGTGTGGAATCGTTTTTCTCTCATCAAGTTTTTGGCACCGTTGCCGGGGATTGATTTAGATTGACAATGATTAAGTAAGGTGATAGTCTAGATTAAGTATTTTCTTTTTATTTTTACTAAGCACACTAACTATTTTAGTTTTTGCTTAAGCTAACACTAACTTCACTCTAGCAGTAGAGTGTTTCATTTTGGTTTCTGGTTTTGTGTTTATGTCAGGAGAAAGAAGAGGTGAATCCATATCTCTTAACCTTGACGAGAGAACCCTCCGAAGATTGAGAAGAGAAGCAAAAGGAAAGGGAGTTATTGGTGAAGAGGAATTGGAGGAGGAAGAGCAAGTAATGGATGATAACATTCCAGATCACACTGATGGTGTGGCCAACAACAATGGTCAACCTCATAGAAGAGTCTTAGCCTCCTACACTATCCCCAACCCAAAGAATTATGGGAGCAGCATCCTAACCCCCAATGTCAATGCCAATAACTTTGAACTCAAGCCTCAATTGATTACCCTGGTTCAAAACAATTGTCAATATAGAGGAAGTGCTGCTGAAGATCCAAACCAACACCTCTCTGTGTTTTTGAGAATCTGTGACACTGTCAAAACCATTGGAGTTAATCCTGATATCTATAAGCTTCTTTTATTCCCATTTTCACTGAGAGACAAAGCCACACATTGGTTAAAAACCTTCCCTAAAGAGAGTATCACCAGCTGGGATGATTTGGTCAGCAAATTCTTAGCCAAATTCTATCCACCTCAAAGAGTCTTCAAGCTAAAAACTGATGTGCAAAACTTTAGATAGCAAGAAGGAGAGTCATTATATGAAGCTTGGGAGAGGTACAAAGCTCTAATCAGAAGGTGTCCAGATGGAATGTTCAGTGAATGGGTGGAGTTGCAATAAACGTGTCATTCAATGAAAGAAAGGGGCTAGGGTCGGATCTGGTAATGAACGTGTCATTCAATGAAAGAAATAAAGAGCTCATGACAACAAAATGTACTAAACAATAAAAAATTCTAACAAACAAATGAACTAGCAAATAATCAAAGGAAAATGCAAGTATTCACATATCAACATATTTACACTAACCAACAACATGGCACATATATGCAACTCCCCGGCAACGGCGCCAAAATTTGATGTAAGATTTTATGTCGGTATAGAATTTACCAATAAATTTCCATCGTGAGTATAGTCTAGACCAACAAGCAATTCCATATCAAATTTAGAAAATGTGCCACCACAATTCAAAATCAATAACCGGAAGTAGAATCCCATGTCGTTCTTCCTAGGAGTTGCTCTATGATGCACATCATCGGTTAGGAGTTCTCTTGATGTTTTGGAGTTAAATACAAGAAAAGTAAACGGGCATGAATTGAAACAATGAGCAATTAACAATTGGAATAAGAAACCAAGAACTCAAACTAAAAAGGGTGAATGACAATCAATCAATGTAAAATCCTTGGCTAGGGGTGAGAATTAGAATTCCTATCATCATAGTCTCCATCAATTATGGTAAGAATTGGCTATTGCTCCACTTAGTTAACCTCTAACTATGAAGGAAAGTCAAGTGGAGATAATCAATTTGAATCCACAAGTCCTAGTCAAATTCTAAGGAAAGACTTGCTTTAGTGGCATGCAAATCAACTAGCAATTTCCAATTATGAATCAACAAAAGACATTGACAATTCAAGTGTCTCCAATTGCCCAACCCCCAAGCCAAGAGTGAACAATCTACTCCATGACTTTAGTTGACCTTTCCTCAAACACTTGGTGAACAAAATTGAAAGACATTGTGAAATTAAGAAGAAAATTCAAAAAAAGGCTATCTACTACAAACTACTAACAACAATCAAGTAATTAACAACAATGAACATGAAATTCCTCAATGCATTAATAGAATTTAATGTGAACAAGATCCAATTCCAAGATCCAAAATAACTAGAGTAACAAGAACACTAAATGAGAGTAGGAGAATTAGATTTACAAATTAAAGCAATGTAAAATTGAAATAACAACAGATCTAACCAAATGATCCAAGTGAAATTCAAATTGAGAAAGCCAAAACCTAGAGAGAAGTAAGAGTTTCTCTCTCTAGAAAACATAAACTCCAAAAACTAGCTAATAATTCTCTAATGTGTGAATCCCCCTATTCCCTTGGTCCTCTTGGGTCTTTTGCCTCCAGAATTCAGCTCAGATTGGGCCTGGAGCTCCCCAGAAATCGCCAGCCACGATTTCACTAATGATGTCACATGCCAAGCGTCACGCGTATGCGTAGGCCACGCGTGCACGTCAACTGCGTTTTGCGATCCACGCATACGCGTAGGGCACACGTACGCGTCTATAGGGTTTTTGCTCAGCCATGCAAATGCGCCAACTTTTGCGTGCCAATCCCAGCAACATGCACCCATGCGTGCGTGTAGGCCACGCGTGCGCGTCGCAGTCAATGCTCCAAAGCTCCATTTTTTATGTTCCTTCCGGTTGTGCATGCTTCCTTCCTCTCTTCTAGGCCATTCTTGCCCTATAAACTCTAAAATCACTTAACAAACATATCACGGCATCGAATGCTAATAGAAGAGGATTAAAATATAGCATATTTAGTGTAAAAGAAGCATGTTTTCAACCATGAAGCAAAATTGGGAAAGAAACACAAAACTATGCATTTTATATGAACAAGTGTGAAAGAATGTTGATAAAACCCCCAAATTCCATACATGATAAACCCTAAATATGGGATTTATCAACCCACAGGACCCTGCACGTGATTTCATTAATGTTGCAAGTGCTGTGAGATTTTTGAGGGCTTTTGGCCCATTTTGGAAGGCTTGAAGGTTGAATTTCGATGCTATATCAAGGGGAATTCAACACATATAAGGGAGACACTTGAGCACACTTTAGATTAGGTTTTATTAGGTAGTATTAGTTAGGAAGCTTCCATAGGAGTAGGAGTAGAGTAGAATGCTTTCTTAGGGTTTATCAACTTCAATTGTAGCATTTTATAGCAAGCTTGATTTTGGATTTTGCTTCTTTAATTATGAGTACTCTCAATTTCATCTTTAATTATAGCACTTTTACTTTCATTTCCTTTTGGTTCAAGTTACTTTGTTCATAATTGCGATTTTGAGTTTCTTGAAGTTTTGATTGATGAATTTAATGCTTAATGCCTTCTTTATATTTGATTGCTTGTTTATATTTTGTTTTGTGAATAGTTGGTTATAGTTTTCTAATTTTCCTTGCAATTTGTCATGTTTTGGTTTTATGCCCACCAAGTGTTTGTGAAAATGCCACTTGGTAATTTTGAGTAGATTTTTACACCTTGGCTTGGGGTTTGAGTTTCTAAGATACTATCGTCATGATGTCCGACATTTAGTGGTAATTCTTGGGAAGTTAGTTGACTCTTGTTTCCATTGAAGCTATCCTTTTATCAACTAGTTTGGTGAGTTTGTTGGGACTTATGGATTAAGGTCAATTATGCTTGTTTGACTTACTCCTCGATGTTTGGAGTTAACTAAGCGAGATTAACTCATGATAATTACCATAATTGTGGTTATGGCAATGATAGGATTCCCTAGATCCTCATTCCCAAGTCAAGACTTTTTTTATGCATATGTTAGCATTTTCACTAGTTTTGACTTTGCATTCCCTTTACTTGCATTAATATCAATTTTGATCATTCTTTAGTTCTTTTATTTCTTAAGTTCTTTTAATCTTTCATTATTTGACTTGGAAACCACTCTATTTTTGTCCCCAACGACTGAGAGCGTAACACTTCGATTGCATCCCAAGGGAAGACAACCCGAGGTTGACTTACTCTTGGTCTCGGTTTATATTGTTTTGAATTTTCAACATTTGATCATGAGAGTTCATTGTTGGTTTGGACTATGCTACTAACGAATTGATTCATGTCTTGATTGATTCTAAACCGGCAATAGCTATCATTATCAGTCACGCGTACGCGTGCATGGTAGAAATAGGGTGTGACGCCTACGCGTGGGTCACGTGTAGGTGTGAGAAGAGAAAAATGGGTATGACACGTATGCATCGTCGATGCGCACGTGTGATGGGAGAGAAAAGAAGATGACGCATACACGTGGAACACGCGTACACGCGGGGGCAAAATTGTGCTAAACGCACAATTTCAGCACCCTTTTCGCACAAGTCTCTGGTTTTTGTACTGCACTTGGAAATTTTGGGTGTCACACGTACGCGTGGAAGGTTTGAATCATGGGGTCATGCATACGCATGATTGGTGCGTACGCATGGGTGGGTACTCTATTTTTTAAAATTTTCCAAGTTCTAGCACCAACCCAAGCATTCCAAACATCCAAACAGCTACCAAAACACCATCAAACCTTATTTAACATACTAGACTCGCAAATAAACTTAACAAACTAAGCAAGACATGAAATTAAACTAATTTACCAATATGTACAAAAGAGAAAAATGAAAAGAGTTTACCATGGTGGGGTGTCTCCCACCTAGTACTTTTATTTATTGTCCTTAAGTTGGACAATTGATGGCGTCCTTGCTATAGGGCTTATGCTTGAACTCTTCCTTAAATCCCCACCAATACTTGCATAGCCAATGTCCACTTGGATCCCAAATTTGGCACATAAATCCTTCAAGTGAATTGAAACAAGTGACAAGGCCCCAAAGTTGTTGATTGTTGAAGTGAATTCTGGGGTCCCAAACCTTTTTTTTGCACCCATCTTCTTGTTGACTACCATAGTTTAATCTTGGTGACAAGACTTGTGAATTCTCATTGAAGCACCAAACTCTCCTAGATCCTCTCAATTGAGTACCACATCATCCCTTGCACTTAGATTTTGGTGATTCAACCATAGTGAACCTTGAATTACAATGCCTACCACTAACCAACTCTTTCTTGCTTTTCATTCCACAAAGATTCCTAAGTTGAGCATCCATTTCAAGCAAACCATATTCAAGTGGAATAAGAAAGCTAAAGATATGAATTTTACCCACATGAATGGTGTAAAGGATGATGGTGACTTAAGAAGAGAGACCTCCCCACACTTTGACAATGTGAGGTCCACTCCCTTGTGTTCTTCTTTGGTTACTGATGCCATGGCATCTTGGCCAGTTTCACTAGCCTTTTCTTTACATATTTTAGGTAGTATCATGCATTTTCTTAGGTAATAAGCAAGTTTTTGGGTGAATATACACTTACATCTTGATTCAAACAAACATTGTGAACTTTATATGATTTCATGAGAATAATGCATGAATTGAATGCCAATTTAAATGATGCATGATCTCATAATCTAGAACAAAGCTTTGATGCACCTTGTTTGTTTGATTTCAAGCCAAATAAAGCATAGAAGAGCCACGTTAGTACGACTAACGTGGTCACTAACATGGAAAGGGAGCAAGCTTGCAACGTTAGTGGTAAAGTTAACACCACTGACGTCTTCGAAGGCCATCATAACCCATGTTAATTGCAGTAATGTAGGAACTAACGTGGAAGGAAGAAGAAGCTCCAACGTTAGTGGTGAAGTTATCACCACTAACGTTGCAAATGGCCACACACAACCACGTTAAGAGCCATGTTAATTCCATTAACATGAGCTCTAACGTAGAGTACAAAAGGATCGCCAACGTTAGTGACACTAACTTTGTCATTAACGTTGGATCAGGCCAAGTTTGCCTACGTTAGTGGCCACGTTAATGCCACTAACGTAGGAGTTAACGTGGAGCAAGCATAAGGGGCCAACGTTAGTGACACTAACTTTGTCACTAACGTTGGAGTTGGCCAAGAATGCCCACGTTAATGGCGACATTAATGCCATTAACGTGAGCATTAATGTGGAAGAGGAAGATTTTGTAACGTTAGTGAAAAAGTTAGTGTCACTAACGTCTTAGTGTCATGGCATGCATGCGTTAATGGCCACATTAGTAACACTAACATGGACCATTAACGTGGGAGAAAGAGCAAGGATGTAGCGTTATTGGCAAAGTTAGCGCCAATAACGCTATAGGAAGGCTAGTAAGTGGTCACGTTAGTGCCACTAACGTTGGAGTTCACATAGCTCAAAAAGGTTGGAACGTTAGTGACAAAGTTAATGTCACTAACGTCTTCGAGCCAGGACTTATACTTAACGTTAATGCCACTAACGCCTTGACTAACTATGAACCATGCCTGACTCAACTTCCTTCTGCAAGCAAAGCTAAGCCCACTGAAGACTGTAACTGCTTCAACTAAAGATCAAAGGCCCATATCCAAGACTTGCAGAGCTGATAGAAGATCAGAGGAGTAGTATATATAAGAGTAGTTTTGAACTAGAAAGAGGATGAAAATTGGGATCTGAGGACCCAAGCATTTGTAAACACGCTGTATATTCACTTTCTCTGAAAATTCAAGTTTATTTCACAATGCACTATTCATCTTTATCTTCTATTTCCAAAGCTATGAACAACTAAACCCCTTTTCATTGGGTTAGGGAGCTCTGTTGTAATTTGATGGATCAATTGTAGTTTTCATTCTTCTTCCTCATTCTTTTCTCTTGATTTTACTAGAGAGCTTTCGGTCTTCAACCAATTGGTTAGTCATCTTGGATGAGAGGCTATCCATAATTGGATCTCCTCGGACCCTTGGAAGTGGAATGAGGAGATCATGCTAGAAATGCTCTCTCATGCTGGACCGGATTGGGGTTTGGATGGATATAGTGACATATAATCCTACCAACACTTTGATTCGAGAATGCACGTGGTATAATCAGTGACCAAACTTCATCTCTTCCCATGAGCAATTAAATCAAGGAATTGGGAAATTGTTCAAGCTTAGAGAAATTAGATTGCCAAGGAATTGGAATCCAATCACTTAAGATTGCCACGGAGATCAATGAATGCATTGATTGAGGAAGAGATGAAAATGACGTGATCCGGAGAATGCAACATCTCCTAAGCCCAATGAATCCATCTTACCCATTCTCTTTAATTTCTGCTATTCACTTTGACGCTCATTCCCCAAATCCCCATTTAAAATTCTGCAATTACTTTCTTGCAATTTACATTCAGCTATTTACTTTCAGCACTTACATTCCTTGTCATTTATCTTTCCCGTCATTTAATTTTCTGTAATTCTCAACTCAATTATTCTTAGCTCAACTAGAACATTCTTCTAATTAAAGTTGCTCGACCAATCAATCCTTGTGGAATTCGACCTCACTCTATTGTGAGTTTTTACTTGGCGACAATCCGGTATACTTACCGAGGGAAATTTGTAGCGATACGAGTTTCCGTGCATCAAGTTTATGGCGCCGTTGCCGGGGATTGATTTTGTATCGACAATGAGTAAATTGGAGGATAACTAGATTGAGCAATTTTTTTTTGTTTTATTTATTTTGTTTCTGTTGTTTACTTCCAGTATTAGCAATTCTCTTTTGTTAGTCTCTTTTGTTTATTTCCTTAGTTATTTACATTTCTATTCTACTAATCCACTAACTGTTTGATAAATTGCTTCACTCACACTAACAGCAATCTTAAAAGGAGTGATTTCTTCACTTTTCTCTTGCTTGCATAATTTGCTGAGTGTATGACAGGTAAAAGAAGGGGAGCTTCAACCTCCTTTAAATCTGAACCTCAGAGGACCTTCCTTAGATTAAGGAGGGAAGCAAGAGGGAAGAAGGTTGTTGGTGCAGAGGAAGAAGAGGAAAACTTAGAGATAGAAATAAAGGAGAACATGGAGAATCACCATGAGGAGGAGACACATAACCATGCCATAGAAGGTGCAGCAAACCATGCTGGACAGGAGAGAAGAGTTCTAGGCTCTTACATTAATCCAAACTCAAAAAACTGTGGAATTAGCATCCAAAAACCCACCATACATGCCAATAACTTTGAATTGAAACCTCAACTCATCACCCTTGTTCAGAACAATTGTTCATTTGGAGGAGGCGCCCAAGAAGACCCCAACCAACACTTAACCACTTGCCTAAGAATATGTGATACTGTGAAGTCTAATGGTATTCATCCTGACACCTATAGATTGCTCTTGTTCCCATTCTCTCTCCTGGACAAAGCATCTAAATGGCTAGAATCTTTCCCAAGAGAGAGTTTGACAACTTGGGAAGATGTGGTGAACATGTTCTTGGCGAGATTTTACCCTGCTCAAAGAGTCAATAGATTGAGGGCTGAGGTCCAAACATTCAGGCAACAAGATAGTGAGACTCTCTATGAAGCATGGGAGAGGTACAAAGACTTGACAAGGAGGTGCCCACCAGACATGTTCAATGAATGGGTGCAGCTACACATCTTCTATGAAGGCTTGTCCTACAAATCAAAGAAGGCACTGGATCACTCTTCAAGGGGGTCTCTCAACAAAAATAAGACCATTGAAGAGGCCATAGACATCATAGAAATTGTGGCCAACAATGAGTTTTTCTATGCATCTGATAGGAGCAACAACCGAGGAGTAATGGAGCTGAATCATGTGGATGCATTGCTGGCTCAAAACAAGTTGATTACCAAGCAATTGGCTGACCTTACCAAGCAGATGGAGAGAAATCAAGTTGCAGCAATCACCATTCCACCACCAGCTCAAGAAGGAGTGAATACAGAGGAAGGAGGTGATTGGGAACAAGCTGATTATGTTGGAAACTCATCCAGACAGTCCCATGATCCATACTCTAAGACTTATAATCCTGGTTGGAAGAACCACCCAAACTTTGGGTGGGAAAACCAGCAAGACCAAGGCCAAGATTAGAGGCGACACAACCCCAACCAAAGCAACAATGCAGCCTATCAACACTCAACTCAAAGGCCATATCAACACCCACCCAACAACTCTTCTCAAAATCCATATCAGACCCAAGACGGCCATTCTCAACCCTCTAACCTCAAACCACCATCATCATATGATAATAGACTATCTAGGATTGAGACTCTACTTGAAGGCATATGCAAGGAAGTTTAGGACAATAGAGCGTTCCAGGATGAAGTTTGAGCTAACATAAAGAGCCAGGAAGACACCATCAAGAGGCTTGAATCTCAAGTAGGATACCTTTCTCAGCAGATTCCTATGCCTACTGACGGCTTTCCAAGTGATACTGAGAAGAAACCTAGAGGAGAGACAAAGATGGTAAGATGGGAAGAATGTAAGGTGATCACTATAAGAGATGAGGAGGAGTTGGAAGAAGTGAACAACCCATCAGGACACTCTCAAGGCGGTCCAAAAGTGAATCAAGAAGAGAAAGACCAAGAAACTGATGCTACACAAAGAAAAGAGCCAATGGAGAAGGAGATTTTGAAACCATATTTACCCAGAGCCCCATTCCCCCAGAGACTCAGAGGTGGTGCAAAGGAGAAATCATATTCAAGGTTCCTAGGGCATCTTGGCCAGTTTCACTAGCCTTTTCTTTACATATTTTAGGTAGTTTCATGCATTTTCTTAGGTAATAAGCAAGTTTTTGGGTGAATATACACTTAAATCTTGATTTAAACAAACATTTTGAACTTTATATGATTTCATGAGAATAATGCATGAATTGAATGCCAATTTAAATGATGCATGATCTCATAATCTGGAACAAAGCTTTGATGCACCTTGTTTGTTTGATTTCAGGCCAAATGAAGCATAGAAGAGCCACGTTAGTAGCCACGTTAGTACCACTAATGTGGTCACTAATGTGGAAAGGGAGCAAGCTTGCAACGTTAGTGGTAAAGTTAACACCACTGACGTCTTCAAAGGCCATCATAACCCACGTTAGTTGCCACGTTAGTTGCAATAACGTAGGAACTAACGTGGAAGGGAGAAGAAGCTCCAATGTTAGTGGTGAAGTTATCACCACTAACGTTGCATGTGGTATAATCAGTGACCAAACTTAATCTCTTCCCATGAGCAATTAAATCAAGGAATTGGGAACTTGTTCAAGTTTAGAGAGATTGGATTGCCAAGGAATTGGAATCCAATCACTTAAGATTGCCAAGGAGATCAATGAATGCATTGATTGAGGAAGAGATGAAAATGACTTGATCCGGAGAATGCAACATCTTCTAAGCCCAATGAATCCATCTTACCCATTCTTTTTAATTTCTGTTATTTACTTTGATGCTCATTCCCCAAATCCCCATTTAAGATCCTGCAATTACTTTCTTGCAATTTACATTCAGCTATTTACTTTCAGCACTTACATTCCTTGTCATTTATCTTTCCCGTCATTTAATTTTCTACAATTCTCAACTCAATTTTGCTTAGCTCAACTAGAACATTCCTCTAATTAAAGTCGCTCAACCAATCAATCCCTGTGGGATTCGACCTCACTTTATTGTGAGTTTTTACTTGACGATAATTCGGTATACTTGCCAAGGGAAATTTGTAGCGATACGAGTTTCCGTGTATCAGTTACCTCTACCTCTTGACAAGCATCTTCCATGTTCACCTCTTGACAAGGTTCTTCACATTCAATCACTTCCTCACTAACCTCTTCTAGTTCTTCTCCATCCTTCATGTCACAACTTAGAGGTAATGTGGAAGTTATCTCAACATCAACCTCAATTTTAATGGAAGAAGACTCCTCAAATACCAAAGGATCATGTGTTGGTGTGGAATCATCATCAAGAGAAAGATTTGTTGCTTGCTCAACTTCTTCCAATTCTTCAGCATTCCCCATGTACTTTGGAGGTTGCGCAGCCTCCTTAACATTGCTTTCAAACTCAATGGAAGAAGGCTCAATAGGATCATCGAGGTGATTTGTTAGTGTGGACAAGAACTCGTCAATAATTGAATCGAATTCTTGATCAACCTCTCCTAATTCTTCAACCACTCCTTCCGGCTCAATTGTCTCAACTTCCTCCCTTGGTTGCGATTCTTACTTCAACTCCTCTTCTTCACCTCGAGGCTCCAAATTCACTCCCTCACTATGCTCTTTAGTTGATCCTTCACATTCATCAATGGGAGTGTCTTGAATGCATGAGCTTAGGTGGAAGGCCATGCGGTTAGCGGCTTCAGTCATGGTAGCAACCATGATTTCTAGCTTCTTTAGCTCCTTTTGCTATTCTTCTTGCTTTTGGATATAAGAGCTAATATCTCTTTGTTGTTGAAGAACTGAAGATTGATGGTTTAGAGGTTATAGTAAACTCTCGTTGTAATTATAGTTACTAAACCAAGCAATCAACCTTTCTTACAAACGTTTTGGTTGTCACATGTAACAAAACCTTGAATAAATTGATAACCGAGTATTTAATCCTCGGGTAGTCTTCTCAAGGAATTGCAGGGAAGTATGTTCTTATTATTGGTTATGAGTTTTGTAAATTGGAGGTTTAGGAGTTTGGGCAATGGGCACAGATATATTTAAATGACAAATAAAATAAATAAATAATTGTAAAATAAACTTTTGGCAAGGTATGAGAAATTGGAAGTCCAGACTTAGTTATCCTTATCAATAATAATGAAAGTTGAATATTAATTCCACTTAGTTGACATTTACTAAAGCAAAGGAAAGTCAAGGGACTAATTAGTCTGACCTTCGAATCCTATTTATTTCCTAAGAAAAGGTTGGAATTATTGAAGTTCAATTCAATTAGCAAAGATAACAGTAGTCAATTATGTTGAGCTAAGGTAACTCCTGAGTTACTGATTCCTTAACCAAGACCAAAAGGAGAAAAATAAATCTACTGGAATAAAAATGCCTTCAGATGGGAAGCAACAATAACATAAATTAAAGAGAGCAATCATAAGTCTGAAATACCTCAAAATATATTAAAATAGAAAATCAATCATAAAGAGTCATAAACAAAAGTGAGAAAAGAAATAAAAGAACATTGAACCTGGGATTGAGAGTCACTCCTAAAACTAAGAGAAATCCTAAATCCTAAATCCTAATCCTAAGAGAGAGGAGAGAACCTCTCTCTCTAAAAACTACATCTACGCCTAAAATTGTGAATATGAAAGCCTCTTTATGAATGGATGTATTCCTCCACTTTATAGCCTCTAATCTGTGTTTTCTGGGTCGAGAACTGGGTCAGAAACAACTCAGAATTCGCTAGTTGCGAATTCGAACATGCTGAATTTCTGTCAATGCGACGCGGCCGCATGGAGCACGCAGTTGTGTCGCCTATCTTTAAAGCAACTATGGTATATTATATATCAAATTGAAGCCCCGGACGTTAGCTTTCCGACGCAACTGGAACCGCATCGTTTGGACCTCTGTAGCTAAAGTTATAGCCGTTTGAGTGCGAAGAGGTCAGGCTGGACAACTTAGTAATTTCTCCAACTTCTTGTATTCCTTCCACTTTTGCATGCTTCTTTTCCATCCTCTAAGTCATTCCTGCCCTGTAATCTCTAAAATCACTTAACACACATATCAAGGCATCTAATGGTAATGAGAGAGGATTAATATTAGTAATTTAAAGGCCAGAGAAGCATGTTTTCAATCAAAGCACATAATCAGGAAGGCAAATGTAAAACCATGCAAATAGTATGAATAAGTGGGTAAAGATTGATAAAATCCACTCAATTGAGCACAAGATAAACCATAAAATAGTGGTTTATCAGTTGTTCTTGCAAGAAGTTTTGGAGAGCTTTATCCATTGAAGGAGGTGGTGGAAGAGAGGGTTCATTATTCGGGAGAAAGGATTTATAATTGGAAGGTGGTTCATCTTAGTAAGGGTATGAAGGTGATGTATAGGGGATTGATGGTTCTTGAGAGTATTGATATTAGAATGGCGGTGGCTCTAAGTATAGCTCATATGATTGTTGGTATGATGGGTATGGGTTAGGATTGTATAGAGGTGAATGGTGGTGTGGGGCTTGTGAGTGAGGTTGTTAAGGGCTATGTTGAGGGAAAGAAGTATATGCATGTGGTAGTTATGGTTGATAACCACAATGAGGATCACCACATCCATTAGATTGATAAGCATTAGGAGTTAGATTGTACCCATAAGAAACCGGAGGAGGTTGTTGCCAAGAAGGTTGTCTGTATGCTTGAGGCTCCTCCCACCTTTGATTTCCAAATCCTTGATACAAACCTCTATTGAAGTTTTCATTTCCTACAACATAGTTTGAACCAAACTCATAGCCAAAGGGATGAGAATTCTGATGAGCGGATATTTTATACGCTTTTTAGCATCATTTTCATATAGTTTTTATTATGTTTTATTTAAGTTTTATTATGTTTTCATAGGTTTTAGTGCAAAATTCATATTTTTTGGATTCTACTTTGAGTTTGCCTGTTTTATGGTGATTTTCAGGTATTTTCTGGCTGAAATTGAGGAGCTTGAGCAAAAGTCTGATTCAGAGACAAAGAAAAGACTGCAGATGCTATCAGGATCTGACCTCCGTGCACTTGAAGGAGCATTTCTGGAGCTACAAAAGTTGAAATGGCATGCTCTTAATGGTTATGGAAAGCTAACATCCAGTGCTTTCCACAAATATATAATAGTCTATACTTTGCTCTAGAAATGAAGGCCCAAAACTGGCATTTACCGCTAGCCACCTACCCTATTCCTGGCATTGAATGCCCACAAGGGAGCAGCTAGAGTCCAACGCCCACCAGGGAGTCCCAAGCCAGCGTTCAACGCCCCTAAGGGGTACTAGCTCGTGGAGACACTCCAAGCTCAGCCTAAACACTCACCAAGTGGCCCCAAAAAGTGGATTTTCGAACCTCTATGTCTAGTCTATCATATTTTTGTAATCCTTAGTTATTAGATTAGCATATATACAATAAGGATCACCTTTGTTTAGGACTTTTAGCCATATTTTTGAATTACATTGTTCTTTGTACATTATGAGTCACTAACCTCCTAAGGATAAGGTTAGGAGCTCTGCTAATTCATATGAGTTAATAATATCACTATTCTACTTCAATCTACGCTTGATTCTATTCTAAGATGTATCTTCATTATTCAACCTTATGAATTGGATGACCTGTGACAATTATCCTCATTCTACATGGGTTCTTGCGAGTCCTTGATGGGATAGTACTGAACCATAAGCTTGATTATACATCTCTTAGACGGCTAATCCACGGCTTCGTTGGGGACTTCTCGAGACATCAGTTCAGCCGAGGTACGAGGCGATTAAGGCCTTTGTGGTATAGGCTAGAATCTAAAGAAGCAACATTCTCTAATCTGAAAAATCCAATCTTGTCTGTGGCGCTTTGAGTAGGATCACCAAAGGAATGGACTACTAGAGTTTTACCCCCGTTCAGATTGGATGACCGCTGACCCGGCATTTGATCTGAAGCAAAGGAGATTAATGACTTCTGACCCGGTGTTAATCATATACAGCCTGCCATAGAATGAATCAATCAAAATTTGGAGAAGATGGTGAGAAAAGTTGATCCAAAAGGAAGTAGCATCTCCGAAGCCTCAACCGTTCTCATACCACAAATTTCACACATATCTAGTAACGTTTTATTTATTTATCTGTTTTATAAGTTTTCTCATGACAACTATCTTTTCTATCCGCCTGACTAAGATCTGCAAGGTATCTGATGAGCGGATATTTTATATGCTTTTTGGCATCATTTTCATATAGTTTTTAGTATATTTTGTTTAGTTTTTATTATATTTTTATAGGTTTTAGTGTTAAATTTACATTTTTGGATTCTACTATGAGTTCTTATGTTTTTGTACAATTTCAGATAATTTCTAGCTGAAATTGAGGAGCTGGAGCAAAAGGTTGATTCAGAGACAGAGAAAGCACTGCAGATGCTATCTGGATTTGATCTGCTTGCACTCGAAAGGGCTTTTCTGGAGCTACAGAAGTCCAAATGCAGCATTCTTAATGGCTATGGAAAGATGACTTTCAGAGCTTTCCAGCAATGTATAATTGTTCATACTTTTCTTTGGATTAGAAGACCCAAAACTGGCGTCTTGCTAGCTTTCTGCCCCCTTCCTGGCGTCCAGCGCCCAAAGAGCAAAGTCCAGCGTCCAAACGCCCAGAGAGGACCCCCTAGCCAGCGTTTCATGCCCTAGGAGCATCATAGCATGTCCATCGCATCAAAGCTCAGCCCAAACACTCACAAAGTGGGCCCCAGAAGTGGATTTTAGCACTATATAGACTATTTTACCTTACAATTCATCTGTTTAGTATTTAAAGTGTATTTTACATAATCATAGAGAAGAGGCATACTTTACAGTCCTATTTTCATTTTTACTTTGTATTTTACTTTCAGTATGAGTTTCTAAACCTCCTAGGTTGAGGAGAGGAGCCCTGCTGAGTCTTGTGAATTAATAAAAGTATTATATTACTGTTTCTCTTCGATCAGTGTTTGATTAATTCTAAGATGTATATTCGTTCTTCATCAATATGAATGCGTTGAACTGGCATAAGGTTATCACATTCTTCATGGGTTCAGAGTGCATCTTTCATCGGACAATGATGAACCACCAGCTTGAATATACGTCTCTCAGACGGCTAAGTGATGCCAAGGCATCTTAGCCTAGTTTCACAAGCCTTTTTCATTTGTTTTCATTAGGTTTTATGCACTTTCTTGAGCTATAAGCAAGTATTTGGGTAAGAATTTCATGCATCCCTTGATTCAATTAAACTTGGTTGTTTATGTGCTTTTCATAAGATTTTATGCAAATTTTACTTGATGATTGAATGATGCAAACATCTTATGATTATAGAAAGCTTTGATGCAATTATTTGATTGATAATAGGTGAAAAAGAAGTTGAGAAAGAGAAAGAAAACAAGCAACAAAAGGGCCATAGAAGGGAGCAAAAAGAAGCAACATTGGTGGCCAAAGTTGGCTCACCAACGTTGCCTCAAACGTTGATAAAGAGAAGGGGGCCAATTTTGGAGCCAAAGTTAGCTTCCAATGTTGCCTCAAACGTTCATGCTCAAGAGGTGAAAAGTTGGAGCCAAAGCTAGCCTCCAACTTTGCTTCAAACGTGGAAGAGAAGGCAACGTTTGAGCCAAAGTTAGACCTCAAACGTTACCTCAAACGTTGGTGCAAAGTTGGAGCCAAAGCTGGCCTCCAACTTTGCTTCCAACGAGGCTAAGGCAAGAAAGAGAAGGCAATGTTTGAGCCAAAGTTGGACCTTAAACGCTACCTCAAATATTGGCCAAGAGGAATTCAAAGAGCATAGTTGGAGCCAAAGCTGGCCTCTAACTATGCCTCAAACTACTAACTCAAGGTGCAACGTTGGAGCCAAAGTTGGTGGTCCAACGTTACCTCCAACATGCTCGATAATTTTCAAGTTTTGAAGTTGGAAAAATGTGTAGTGACGCATACGCGTGGGCGACGCGTATGCATGGATGAGCAAATGTTGGTGCACCAACGATGGGTCCAACGTTGAGTACAATGTTGGGTCAAACTTAATGGCCAACATCCCAGCACTATCTTGCAAAGTTTGACTCAACGTTTATGCTCAAACGTTGAACCCCAACGTGAACTCCAACGTCATGTCCAACTTCAATGCAAAATGGCATCCATGCAGAGTATGTGATGACATGTCATCATGTCATATTTTTCTATACTTTTTTATACAAGAAATTGATGATTAATGCTTAAATATTGCATTCTTTTGTGCTTAAATGGTATATTTCCTTAATCTTTTTAAGAAAAAGAAGCTAAAGGGCACAAAATAAGCTAAAAAGGAGAAAAAAAAGAATTTTGGGGCACACTTTGAAGTGGATCACGTTTTGGAGCCTTAGGCCACACTTTTAAATGCGTGGCCCATGACCATGAAGCCTTGGCCTTATTATCATGAAATATCATGCATGCATGCATTTAATTAAGATGAGCTTTACGGCATTAATGAAAGCATGCATGCATTTGATTAATTGATATCATCATTGGCATTGAAGAATGAATGAAATGCATGCATTATTAAAGCCAATGAAAGAATGCATTATTAAAACAAATGGCTTTAACAATTAAAACATTGCATTACTAAGCATTATTAATAAAAGCATGTAAAGCCAATGAAGGAAATAAATGAACGCTGGCGTTCATTAAAGGGAACACTAAGCAACGGAGCGCCCATTAAGCTAGAGAGTGACATTCACAAATGAAGGAGCCAAGGCTCGAAGAGGGAGACCAAAGCAAAGCAAGGGGCGCTACATTGAGTGAACTAACTGAGCGCTCAAGGGATAGCAAGCTAGCACTCAAACAAGGAGCGCTCCGTTAACTAGTTTCACTTTTTCGTGGCCCATCACAAAGAAATTGGCACAAATGGGGCAACCAAGGCAAGCAGTGGGCGCTATGTTGGAAATTCCAACTGAGTGCTATGCATGGGCAAGGAGGAAGGTTTGAAGGGAGGCACACATGGCACACAAGGCATGTAGCATTACATTCACTAAATGAACTGAGCGCTCCCCTGGGAATGACCCAAGCTCCACCCAACACACCCTGATCCACTGGAGCTTCACAAAATGCACACTGATCCAATTAAATCAAGCCATTCAGATCCACTCTTCTTCAAATCCACAGCAAGCAAAGCCCATGGACATCACTTAAATGCACAAGAAACAATTAGATTAGGAATTTCATTTTAATTTATTTTCAATTTCATTTTTATTTTTATTTTGTAAAGCCTATATAAAGGCATCAATTCCATTTCATTAAAAAGGCTGGCTCTACTAGAGAGCAGTAGGAGTAGAATAGAGAGCTCTCTTTTAATTTTCCTTTTTGAATTCTAGAGAATTGAGATCGGATCTGAGATTGTTTCCTGTTTTCATTTTCTTTCTTCTACAACCTTTACTTTCTGATTCTGGGTTTGTGAACTTTGATTGAAGAATTCTTTGGAGTTCTTCCTCTTAGAGTTCCATTGTTTTCTGATTTCTGAATTTAAGAATTAAAGATCTGATCTTAATTGTTTCTTTAAGTTTCCATCTGAAGTAAGTTTTCACTTCTGATTTTCAATTCTTCTGCAATTTTCATTTCTGCTTTATAATTTCTGCAAATCTACTTCATCTCTTACTTCTCTGCACTTTACAATTCCAGTTTTATTTTGAATCCTAGTTCCCAAATCCTTTATTCTTCAAGTAATTTATGTTTCTCAGCAATTTAGATTCAAGCAATTTACATTTCTTGCACTTTAAGTTTCATGCAATTTACTTTTCTTACAATTTAAGTTTCAGCTCTTTTACTTTCTTGCACTTTAAGTTTCTATCCAATTTACTTTCTGCACTCTACTTTCACTGCAATTTACATTCTGTTGCTCAATTTCACCCAATTCACCAATGTTAGCTTGACTAAACTAATCACCTACTAAAGTTGCTTGATCCATCAATCCCTGTGGGATTGACCTCACTCTTGTGAGTAATTACTACTTGATGTGACCCGGTACACTTGCCGGTGAGTTTTGGTGTGGAATCTGATTTCCACCCATCAGTATGAACATTAACTTGCAAACGTCCTCATCAACATTACTAAAGGTCACTCCCAACTAGCTTCAACAGAGGCTAAAGCCCACATCCAAAGACTTTAAGACTGAATGAAGAAGGTGTATAAATAGATAGAATTGAAGTTTGTTAGAGGACTTTTGATTTTGCACTTTTTGGGAGACTAAAAAGGAGAAACCCTAAATTACTTTTCTCTATACTTTTCTTCCTAGTTCATGTACTTTCTTTCCTTTTTCATTTTCTGTTTGAATTGAGCTATGAACAACTAAACCCCATTTCATTGGGTTAGGGAGCTCTATTATAATTCAATGGATCAATTATAGTTTTCATTCTCTTCTTCTTTCCTTTCTCTTTGATTTACTTAAAAGCTTTCGATCTTCATTCAATTGAGTAGTTGTCTTGGAAAAGAAGCTACTCATATTGGATTTCCTTTGAGCCTTGGAAGAGGAATAAGGAAATTATGCTAGAAATGCTTTCTCATGTTGGACTGGATTGAGGGTTGGATGGATATAGTAACATGTAATCCTACCAATACTTTGATTTGGAAATACATGTGGTATAATCAGTGACTATACTTCATCTCTTCCCATGATCAATTAGATCAAAGAATTGGGCAATTGTTCAAGCTTAGAGAGATTGAATTGCCAATGAATTGGGATTCAATCACCTAAGATTGCCAAGAGATCAATGAGTTGTATGGATTGGGGAAGAGATGAGAATGAACTTGATCTGGAGAATACAATATCTCCTGAACCCAATGAACTCCCCTTCTCTGATCTTCCCATTCTCTTTACTTTCTGTTATTTACTTTTATGCTTAATCACCCCATTCCCATTTATTTTCCATGCAATTTACTTTTTGTCATTTATATTCAGCCATTTACTTTTGGTCATTTACATTCCTTTCTATTTAATTTTTCTCGCCATTTAATTTTCTGCAATTCCAAATTCAAATCTGCTTACTTCAACTAGAACACTCCTCTAATTAAAGTTTCTCAACCAATCAATCACTACAACAAATATGGTCTTTAGCAACGCCAAATTTTGCAACACCTTAAAACCGTTCTCGTAGATAGGTTTAGACAACAATTTTTTATAGTGTTACTGTTGAATTCAATTTTTCATTATTTTATAGCAACAAATTAAAACCGTTCTCTTTGACTATTTTAATGAACGGTTTTTTAACCGTTACCATGATTTGTATTTAAGCAACGGTTTTTTATCGTTGTTTAAATAATTGTACAAAGAAAACGCATAAAACCCGTTGCCAAAATGCTACACTTTAAAACTGTTCTATTAGATGGTCTTAGACAACAGTTTTTACAGTATTGCTGTTGAAGTTTAATTTTTCATTATGCTATAGTAATGAAATAAAACCGTTCTCTTTGACTACTTTAAAGAACGGTTTTATAACCATTACAACAATTGTTTATGAAACAAAGATTTTTTAATATTATTTAAATAATTATACAAATTAAACAATACCAATAAAAATAATTTTAAATAATCATATAAATTAAAACTATTTTTTCTATAAATACTGAATTTATAAAATACTCAAAAACTATTGTTTTTTGACAAAACGCAGAGAAGAGGGAAGAAAGCTAAGCACTGTAGGAAAGAGAAAGGGAGAAGAGGTAGAGGAGGTCGCCGGCGTGGGAAGGGGAGACCGCCACCATCGTTTCCACATGAGGCGAGAAGTGGGAGAGCTCGCACTGCACCTCCATCGCTATTGACCCGTCAAAGCTAGCGCGAGAGAAGAGAAGGAAGGGGAGTTGTCTCGCGCCATCGCCATCGCACCTCGCTACCATCGCCACGGAGACCGCCATAACCGTTGATTCGTGCTCGCCAGAGGAAGCTGCTGTCGCCGATGGGTTGTTGCCGCTGTGACACGTGCGAGAAGAGGGAAGTCGTGCGTTGTTGCCGTCACCGTTTCTGGTCGGGGTTGTCGTTGCTGATTGGTTTCGTTGCTGCTGAAGAAGAAGACGCATCCGAGACCAGGGGGAGTGACGCGCGAAGGAGGCTCTGACGGAGAAGGAGGACACGCTGTCTCATCACCGCCACGGCCGTTGTTTCCATCACTATCATGCTTCATGATCACCGTAGGTTACTCTGTCATTGCTGTTCTATTCTGCTTTTTCCTGGTAGCATTGAGTTATGTTCTGTTGCCATTATTTGATTTGGTAATTAGTTCTCTAAAAATGTTGTTCTGGTTTTGTTTTGATTTTAATAGTAATTTTATATTGATTTAGTATAATGCTGTGTGATTTTGATTTGGAATTGGTTCTCTGAAAATGCTATTTTGATTTTAATTTGATTTTAATATTGATTTGGTATAGTGCTATTCTGATTTTGATTTGGTAATTAGTTAACTGAAAATGTTATTATGATTTTGTGTTGTTTATAATATTGATTTTGGTTAATACTCTGTTGTGGTCATTGATTTAAAATAGAAAAATATTACCACAATTATTTTGAGTCTCTTTGAACTGTTCAATGCAAATAAGTTTGATTTTGTTGTTTATTTTTGGATGTCATAAATCAGAAAAGTGTTTTGGTTCACTAAGTATAGTGAATTTGTCTATTTATGCTGGTAGATAGGTTGAGGGTGCTTTTGTTACGTGGTAACTAGTGTCTTTGGTGGGTTTTGTTTGATTTATAGGTGCTAATGCTAGTGTATAGTCATGAAAGTAATAGTAACATTAGTATTAGAGTTATGGTTATGAATTGCTTATATTTTTATTCTTTGTTGTTGTTGTAGTTTGTCTCTTTAAAACCAAAAAAAGGAATCGAATAGTGCGTCTCTCTGTAGTTGCCACTATGTTAGACATTGAGCTACACTACAGGTAAAGAGCAATTGGATAAGAATGAAGGAGATAATATAGAGGAGCAGGATAAAGATTATGTTAATCCAACTGAGGCTGAGGTCATGGACAATACTATGAAAGGTAAATTTTTGATCTCCTTAAAAATATTTTATGACATCATTTTTCTTTAAATTTACTACTGTGAAAGATTTATATATGATGACTTCTTTGTATAATAGGGATATATTTTAATAAATAATTTATTGGATCTATTAATTGGTGGGGGCGGCAGGGTGGGTTGAAAAAGAGTGTTTGTTGGTGAGCATGATGATGAAAATAGTTGTATGTGAGGATATGCCTTTTTGTTATTTTCATTAATAAGCACGGATAATTTACTTGAATTGATTAATTTGAGCTAGGCTTTCAATAAAATCAAGACTCAAGTTAAATAGCAAAATTCAAACAAGAAAATCAAGACTCAAGTGTTAAATAGTTAGTTTTCTTATAGCAGTTGTGAGAGTTTGTGACTTTTACTTGGTGCACTACGCTATAAATAACTCTCTCTATGTAATTGAGGTGTAATTGCTATCTTTTTTCTAAATAATAGTTCAGTTTACTTTCACTGCAAGCTTTTTGTTTTTCTAGCTTCTACATCTTTTCTATGTAGTCCTAGTTCATTCTTTCTTCTTTCTTCTTTGGGAAAGTTTCTAATTGCTTGTCATTCATTGAATTAAGAGAGAAAGCTTTCACAAATGAAGCCAGTATCAATTTAAGCAAAATAGATATTGCTCATAACTTATTATAATATTTTTAAGTTTTTTTTATTTCAATTTCACACTTTAGTTGACGTAAAATTATTATGTTTGCATAGCTGCATATGGTGGGCTAGTTCCCCACACATGCCCAAGTTCACACTTTAGTTCACGTATATATATTGCTGCATATGGTGGGCTATTTTCACATTACAGTTTATATTTTATCAAGTGATAAATCTGTCATTGAAATGAGATCAATATCTGAATAAGATCTGTACTCATTAATTGTACAAGAAAAGGTACATGTACATACTATGATATGATATAAGAAAAGGATCTCAGACTCTTTTTACACTTTAACTTTAATTTTAGAAGCAGATTCTAGTTTCCTATGCAGCTGGAATAAATCATTAGCAATAGTGAAATTATGGATTTTTATTCATTTGGCTAAATGGATGAAGCTATTTTTTTTCAATTAAATATATATAAATCAATAAGAGGGATGGTATATAATGCTAAAAATATTAATGTTTTAGTCTCTTTGAATATATTATGATAATTTTAATTAGTTTCTTTGTATAGAGACAACAGTGAAGAAAACACGAGGACCTACACAATGCTTGAAGATTCATGCAAGACAGTTGGAAGATAGAGAAGAAATTACTCTAGATATTGAAGGAGAGGCAATTGGTCCTACTGATGAAGCTGTAAACAACTTTAGCAAATTTTTGGGCACAGTGGCAAGGAATTCAGATTTTTGTCCATTAATTTACACAAATTGGAAGGGGATTAAAGATAAAGAAGCTATTTGAGAATATGTTCAAGTGAAAAATTAGTCTTGTTTCTTTTAGAAACTTAAGGAAATGTACACATTTTATTCCTATATTACTAGCAAATAATATAATGTGATTGTGGATCTTACAACAATTTTTATAAGTCAAATTTGATAGAAAATGTTCAATTATTTTTCTTTAGTGACTTAATTCAAATAATTTAGATTATTTACTGACACTAGAAAAACAAATTGAAATTAAAACCGTTGCCAAAAAACAACATTAATAGTAACGCTTTAAAACCGTTGTCTTAGACGACTATAAAATGGCAATGGTATTAAAACCATTGCCAAAAAATGACACCAACAGTAACGCTTTAAAACCGTTGGCTTTGTGAATAATGAAACTACAACAGGTTAAAACCGTTGCCTATTCAGTTAAGATTTTAAACCGTTGGATCATGAAAAAGAACGGTTTAAAACCGTTGCTTATCGAGTAACGGTTCGAAACCGTTGTTTAAAAGTTTCTTTTAAAACCGTTGTCTATGCCAGTAACTTTGGCAACGGTTTTTTTGTTACCGTTGCCTTAGGTAAAAACCGTTGCCTTTGAGCATTGGTAACGGCCGCATATACCACAGGTCAAAAACCGTTGCCAAAGCGTTGCCTAAAGTTTTAGGAATGGTTTTTCAATCTACGACAACGGTTTTTGACCGTTGCGAAAACCCTTATTTGTTGTAGTGATCCCTGTGGGATTCGACCTCACTCTATTGTAAGTTTTTACTTGACGAGAATTCGGTATACTTGCCGAGGAAAATTTGTAGCGATACAAGTTTTCGTGCATCACTAATCCACGACTTCGTTGAGGACTTCTCGAGACATTAGTTCAACCGATTTACGAGGAGATTAGGGTCTCTGTGGTAGAGGCTAGAACCTAAGGCACAGCATCATCTGATCCAGAAGATTCGACCTTGTCTGTGACATTTTGAGTAGGATCATCAAGGAGAATGAACTGCAGAAGCTTCACCCTCAATCAGAATGGATCCGCACTAAACCTGGGGTTCAGATCTGGAGGAGTATTGGCAGCTGCTCAAACCAGTGTCATCACATACAGTCTGCCGTTGAAGAAATCACTCACAAGCAAAGGAAATAGTACTACTAGATTTAATTCAGAAATGATAAACAACTCCAATCCTCAATTATAACCCTTTTACTGATTTCATTGACAAAATACCTTATACCCTTCTCTCATATTTCTCTTAATGAAAATTTGACAACTCTTCCAACAACCTTCTAATCTGCCTGACTAAGACCTGCAAGATAACTATAGCTTGCTTCAAGCCAACAATCCTCGTGGGATCGACCCTGACTCACTCAGGTATTACTTGGTGTTCTTTTTATGTTATTGTGTTCTTTGAGTCTTTTGAGTTTTGTTCTTTGTGTTCTTGTTAGTCTTTAAAGTGTTCCTGAGTCTTCCTTGTGTTTGATCTTAAAATTAGTTTGGTGTCCCATTGTGTTTCCCTCCAAAATTTTTGAAAATTAGGCGCATTAGATCTAAAAATTTGAAGTCTTGTGTCTTTTACTTATTTTTTCTTTCATCATTAAATTCAAAAAAATCAAAAAATATCTTTTCTAACTTAATTTTAACCATAATTTTCGAAAATATCCATAAAAATTCAGATTTTAATTTCAAAATTTTATCTGATCATATCTGAGTTGTCAAGTTTTCAAAAATAAAATATTTTCTAAAAAAAAAAATAAAAATCATATCTTTTTCAAAAATCACATCTTTTTCAAATCTTATCTTATCTTTCTTCAAAAGTCAAAAATTTTATCTTATCTTTTTCATATCTTTTTCAAATCTTTTTGTTTCTTATCTTATCTTTTCTAATTTCAAGTTTTAAAATTAAATCTTTTTCAAATCTTTTTAATTTTTCATCTTATCTTTTCTCATCTTTTTAATTTCAAATTTAAATCTTTTCTTATCTTATCTTCTTTCTTATTTGAATTTCAAATCTTCTCTTAATTAATTAACTACCTTCTCTCTCTTCTTTTTCAAAACTACCTAACTAACTCTTCTCTCTTAGTTTTTGAAAACTTTTCTTCTTCTCTCTTTTCTATTTTCGAAAATTAATAACTAATTTTCAATTCTTTTTAAATTATTAACTTAATTTTTGAAAATAATAAATAAATTAAATAAAAACAAAAGTATTTTAATTCTTATTTACTTTTTCTATTTATACTTCTTCTCATTCCTACTCATTTCGACTTCTATCCCTCTCTCTTCTTCCATCTTCACTTTTATTTCTTTCTTCTTCCTTCACATCTCACTTTAAGGAGGAGCTTCTTGCTAATTGGCACAAAAAGCTTTCTTGTGCTTTCCTTTCCTTCTTTCTTCTTCTCTTGTTATGACCATGAGCAAGGATAAGGAACCCCTTTTTCATCTTAACCCTGAACCTGAAAGGACTTTGAGGAGATGTTTGCAACAAATTAAAGCACAACACTCCAAAAGAGACCTTTCAAAAAGTTTTGAACAAGAATTAGAAGACACGGCCGAACCTCAAGAGGAGCCAAGAAAGGTCCTTGGTGACTTCATCATGCCTACCTCTGACTTTTATGGCAGAAGCATCTCTGTACCTGCCATTGGAGCTAACAATTTTGAGCTTAAGCCTCAGTTAGTCTCTCTTCTGCAGCAAAACTGCAAATTTCATGGATTTCCACTGGAAGAAGCTCATCAGTTCTTAGCAAAATCCTTACAGATCTGTGATACTGTAAAGACTAATGGAGTAGATCCTAAAGTCTACAACCTTATGCTCTTTCCTTTTGCTATAAGAGACAGAGCTAAGTTTTGGTTGGATTCCCAACCTAGAGAGAGTCTTGACTCTTGGGAAAAGCTGGTTAATGCTTTTCTAGGTAAACTCTTTTTCCCTCAAAAGATGAGCAAAATTAGAGTGGAAGTTCAAACCTTCAGACAAAGAGAAGGTGAATCCCTCTATGAAGCTTGGGAAAGATAAAAGCAATTGATCAGGAGATATCCTTCTGACATGCTTTCAGAATGGTCCATCATAGGCGTGTTCTATGATGGTCTATCTGAAATATCCAAGATATCATTGGTAGCTCTACAAGTGGATCTCTCCACTTGAAGAAAATGCCTGCAGAAGCTAGAGAACTCATTGAGATAGTTGCTAACAACCAGTTTATGTACACTTATGAAAGGAATCCTGTAAATCATAGGACCTCTCAGAAGAAAGAAGTTCTTGAAGTTGATACTCTGAATGCCATACTGGCTCAGAATAAGATCTTGACTCAGCAAGTCAATATGATCTCCTAGCATCTGACTGGAATGCAAACTGCACCTGGCAGTACTCAGGAAGCTTCTTTTGAAACAGAAGCTTATGATCCTGATCAACCCACCATGGAGGAGGTGAATTACATGGGAGAACCCTATGAAAATACCTACAATCTTTCATGGAGGAACCATCCTAACCTCTCATGGAAGGATCAACAGAAACCTCTGCAAGGTTTCAATAACAATCAAGGTGGAAGGGACCAGAACAGGTTCAATAACAGACCACCATTGCCATCTTCTCAAGGGAACATGGAAACCTTTAAGCAGAGCCTCTCTAACTTAGTTATTATGGTTTCCAGCCTCTCTAAGACCACCTATAGTTTCATAAATGAAACAAGGTCCTCCATTAGAAATTTGGAGGTATAGGTTGGTCAACTGAGCAACAGGATCCCTGAGACTCCTCCTGACACTCTTCCTAGTAACACTGAGGTGAATCCAAGAGAATAGCGCAAGTCCATAAACACGGAGGTAGAGGCCAAATCTGAGGAGAATGGGGTGGCGTTAAACGCCAGTGAAGGACATATCACTGGATGTTCAACGCCCAATCTGGTAGCAAGCATGGTACTAAACGCCAGTGAGGAACCCCTCATTGGGTGTTCAACGCCTAACTAGGCAGGCTTTCTGGTGCTGAATGCCAGTGAGAAACCCCTCACTAGACGTTCAACGCCCACTCACCTAGGAAAACTGGCGTTGAATGCCAGCAAGGACATCCCTGCTGGGCGTTCAACGCCAGTAAGGGTGGACAGCAAGGGTGTTTAACGCCCAATAAGCTGACAAAGCTGGTGTTAAATGCCAGTGAAAGTACACCCTTTGAGTGCTTAAATCCCACTCAAGAACCCTCTATCCCAGAACCAAAGGAAACCATAAAGACCACTGAGGTTCTTTTACATGCACTTCTGCAGTGCATAAGTTCTTATGACTACTTATCCTCTAATGAGGATGAAGACACTAGGGAAGAGCAAGTTGCTCGGTACCTAGGAGCTCTTATGAAGCAGAATGCCAAGTTATTTGGTACAAAGCCTCTGGAGGAAGAACCTCCAATGCACACCAAAGAACTCCATGCTTTGGTTTAGCAAAGGCTACCTCAGAAGCTTCCAGATCCTGGACACTTTCTGATTCCTTGCACCATAGGAACCATGATCTTTGAAAAGGCTCTGTGTGACCTACGGTCAAGCATCAACCTCATGCCATTCTCTGTAATGGAGAAGCTAGGCATCCTTGAGGTACAAGCTACAAACATCTCATTAGAAATGGCAGACAAAACCATGAAGAAGCCATATGGCTTAGTAGAAGATGTCTTGGTGAAAGTTGAAAACCACTACATCCCTGCAAACTTCATAGTCTTAGACATAGGAGAGGATGAGGATGACTCTGTCATCCTTGGAAGACCTTTCCTAGCCACTGCCAATGCTATCGTTGATGTGGCTAAGGGAAAACTGACTCTACAACTAGGGGAGGACCACATCTTATTCAAGATGCCTCATCCTAATTCTCCCTCTAAAAGAGAGATAACTGTACAACACCTAGTGTTGCAATCCTCTCTTTCTATGTTGAGCTTTACAGAGCACCCAAACTTCAGTTCTAAGTTTGGTGTTGGGCAGCCATCAACAAGCTCTAAGCACAAAGGTACTAAGAAGAAAGTACCTAAAGGCTGGAAGGATAAGAAAGTCCCAACTAAAGGCCTCTCACCTGTCATGAGAGTTATCTTCACTAAGAAGCTAGTCTTACCACATACAGTGAGTCGTATCCTGTCTTTAGAGCATGTGGAGCTCATTCATTAAAAGACAGGAGTAAAGTTCACTATAAAGGGCAAAAATCTGAGCCCATACTCACCTACGTAAAGAGCTAACCGTCAAGCTAATGACGTTAAAGAAGCACTTGTTGGGAGGTAACCCAAACTTAATTAATTAATTTTATTTCCTTTTATTTTGTTTTTCTTTGTTTTATATTTTTGGTTCATAATAATGCAGCAGTCAGAACAAAGACAGGAATTTGAATTATAAATTAATTTTGTTGAAGTTAGTTTGAATTGTGACTGATGAGATTGGTTGCTTTAGTTCTGGACTTTGTTGATTCCTTGAGTTATGTTGGTATTGTTGTGATAATGGTTTATTGGAAGTGATTTGAATGATTGAGAGATGCTTGGTTTGGTTGTTGGGACCCTTGAAGGGTGGCAAAGTCAGACTTTTAGAGGAAATACTGCTGAAATTTTAATAAAACTCTGAGACTTTGTTTGAAGCATTATTTAAAAGAAAATTTAATTTAAGAATCATATTATTTGATTTCGACTTATTATTACGAATAGAGTTTTATTTTGAGTTTGACTTATTAAGAAAATAATTATACTATTTTGAATTTGATTTATTAAGAAAAGAATTATGTTTTGAGTTTGATTTACTAAGAAAAGAATTATATTTTGAGTTCAATTTAAAATTAAAAGACTTCTTTTTTTAGTTTAATTAACGAGTTACATTTTGAGGAGTCTTAGTGAATTTACATAATTTGAATTTGATTGGTGAAGAGAGATGATTTTTGGGTCTTAGAAAATTATTGAACTTGAGAATGAAGTTGAAAGTGAACTTTATGCAAGTATTTCAAATCTGAGAGTTATACTTTTGGTGATTTCAAACGAAATTGAAGAATGGATTATCGAGGTTAATTGGAGACTTTTGATTTGGTGAAAATGAGTTTTATGAAAGAGAAACGCATTTAACTTGTTCTTTTAAAAGAGATATTTACATTTGGGCTTCCGGGGTAATATGCAAGAATTGTGATTTTGTCCTGGTTCCTATTCGAGTTTCTTGGTTGGAGGTGAGGACGGTGGTTTCATCCCGCTCACTGAGAGGCAAGTTGAGAAGAAGGATTCCCTCTCTTGTATTTTGAGGAATGTGGGAAAGGTGGTAGGGCACTCATCCTTATTCCCCAACATTCTTATTAATTATGTTTTGAGGGATGTGAGGAAAGTGGTAGGGCACTAATCCCTTGATATTTGAAAGTGGTAGGGCATTAATTCCCCTGATATTTTTTTCCCATATTCTCTCTCTATTTGTAAGGTGGTAGGGCACTAATCCCCCGATCTGTATGGCATGGCCTCACCAGGAGAAGGTGGTAGGGCATTAATCCCCTGATAAAATCCTCCTAGTGTTTGTCTATAGGAGAAGGTGGTAGGGCATACTACTCTGATTATAGACCTCCTAGAGATGCACAGCAGAGAAACAATATATGGGTTAGCTACCGGATCTATCAGGTTCTGGCAGTTTAACCAACACGTGAGCTCATGGACAGCATGACAGGCATGCATCATTTGCATTTGTGTGTATTTGTTTAGGTGTGTATCTTGTATTTGGCATGCCTATTTGAATAATTGTATATACATGCTAATTGTTCTAATTATTGTATCTATTCTCTCTGTTTGTGTTTTCCTTGCATTGTTTTGTCTGTACTTGAACAATTGAGAAATCCTTTATGCTAGCGGTGGTGCCACTGAGGGTTGTCCTAATGTGGTACTCACTGAAATTGTTCTCTAAGTGTATTACCTTGTACGGTTTATTGCCAAAAATTGATTCTATTTTGAGATTGAGTATTGATGGTGATTTGATTTGAGGTGGGCCAGAGGAAGTGTTATGACTTGATTTGGGCTAGAGCCTGAGTTAATTTGATTTGGGCCGGAGGTCGTAACAAGATTTGATTAAATGTTGGGGCAGAGGTTGAAATTGATTATGATATGATTTATTAATTTAGTTTTAAATTTTTTTAACTGTTGGAAGTAAACTTTGAATTTTTGGAGAATTAATTATTAATGTTTTGAATAGATTTATAAGATGAGTGATAATCACTGCAGTTGAAATCAATTATTTTCCTATACACATCCTCTTATGACAATTCTTAAAAATTCTCTACTGAGAACCAGCGAGGACAATGTTCTCACCCCTTACAGATTTTCCTTCTCAGAACAGACGAAGAGTTTAAGAAGTTCCTTCTTTGCATCTGATTGTGTTGTATATTATTGTTTATATTATAGTTTTCCCTTGCATTTATTATTATATTTTGTAAGAGGGATAGGAGTTTTAATGATATGTTTACTTATACTATTTATAAATTACTTGTATATGAAGTCTGGTATGTTTGTATGTAAATATATATATATTTTTAAGGATTGTGATTGAATTTAGTTATATATGAATGTTTGATTAAGAAAAAGTATTTTCCAGTTTTTAAAAGAAAATGATGACACGATTTCGAGTTAAAGGCTCATATCTTATTATTAAGTATATGGAAGTCATCGTAACATTCTCATTATCAGAGTGATGTAGTCAGAAGCGTGACATTCTAATAGTAAGGGTATTACAAGAATCCTTACTACTCAGAGTTGTCAGAAGAGTTATACATATCAGAGACAGAAGCCTTTGGATTTTGAAGAGGGTGATCATTTGTGCTTGAGTTACTCTGACCACAGGTGTTGGAAGAGCTATAAAGACTAAGAAGTTGAATCCTCGTTATATCGGTCCATTTAAAATGTTGAAGACGATTAGATAAGTCGCGTACCAGATAGCTTTACCACCACATCTCTCGAATTTGGATAATGTGTTTCATATCTCTCAGCTTCGAAAGTATACCCCCGATATGACCCATGTGTTAGAATCGGAATCAATTCAATTGGAAAAGAATCTGACGTTTTAAGTTGCTCTGGTCATAATTGATGATATTAGTGTCAAGAGGCTTCGTGAAAAGGAAGTCTCATTGATAAAAGTCGCTTGGAGTCGAGCTGGAGTGGAAGAGCACACATGGGAACTTGAGTCAAACATGAGGAAGGATTATCGCCATCTTTTTACAGGTAACTAAATTTTGAGGGCAAAATTTCTTTTAAGGTTGATAGGATGTAAGACCCAGAAAAATATTAACAAGTTAATTTTATAATTAAAATTGGATTAAGATGGCTTAAACTTCCCCGTATGGGTTAAAATTTAAAATTTCATAATTTGAAAATTTACAGAAAAAATTTGAATTTAGAAAATTATTTGGAGTGCAAAAATATAATTATTTATGGAAAAATGCATACCGGCATTTTAATTAACTGTATACGCTCAGAACTGTCTGGTACTACATCTCAGAAAAATAAAAATATAGAAATAACCAGAAAAATATTTAGAATACAAACCGGAATACTTATCTTTAAAAAAATTTGGCCCCTCACTTAATTGGCCCTAGAAGTGACCCACATTCCAATTTGAATTCATTTTTCACCCTTAAAGGAGAGAGAACACGAGATTGAGAGGAAAAGAGAAAGAACCCAACCCTAAAATATTATTCCTCATCTCATTCAAATCCGATTTTCTCACAAACCAAAGCTCCGATTGATGACCTGTTTGTGGCTACGCGTCACTCTCAACTCCCTCGTCATTTCTATACCACTTTTCTAGTGAGTGATCGCGAGAGCCTTATCCCATTTCTCTATTTCTTGCTGATTTTGCATTATGTGATTGTTGAAATTGGTGATTTTGATACTTTAGAGAAAGCTTAAACTCAATTTCTAGCAAGGTTTTGACCTATGTTTGTATGGAATAAGGTAAGAAAACTCTTTTCCTCCATTTTTTCCAATTTGTGTGAAAAACCTAGTATGAACCATGTGAAATTTGGATGTTATTAGATTGAATAGAGTTGCTTGAAT
Source organism: Arachis ipaensis (assembly GCF_000816755.2). Lineage (NCBI taxonomy): Eukaryota > Viridiplantae > Streptophyta > Magnoliopsida > Fabales > Fabaceae > Arachis > Arachis ipaensis. The sequence continues at coordinate 57,720,366 of NC_029788.2, forward strand.
GCTTGGCTTGGTTGGTGTAAATTGAGGCTTGAATTGAGTGCTTGGTTTGAATTTAACGGAGAAGGAAGTTCAAGAGGATTGAAACCGCTGTCAATGAAGGTACGGGTTTTGGTTTCAAGTAATCACTATGTAATGCTATGTGAAATCCTAGGCTAGTTGACTTTAAGATATTGTTGGATTGATGCCATTGATGTTAATGGTATAGCATGAATGTGTGAAATTGAATTATTTGGTCGGAGGGCATGATTGATTGAGTTATATCTCTTGATATGTATTGATGTATTGTGGTGTAGTTGTTAAGGTTGAAATCCCTGTAGATAGTATGTGAAATTGGAGTTGGGATGACTAAGTGTTGATTTTTGGGAAATTGTGAAAGTTTAGTTAACGAGAGGTTAAATGATAATTTAAGTGAAAATTTAGTGTTGGATGAGTTGTTGAAGGGTGAAAGATGAATTAGTTAGGCTTGTACTTGAATGAGGCTATTGGGTAATGTTTCCAAAAAAAAGATTTTGAGTATTGTGAATTTTGAATGTTGCAAAAAATGAGTAATTTGGTAATTTTGGTTAACTTTGGAGGACCATAACTTGGCACTCAAAATTTGGAAATAAATGAAATTCATCTTGAATTAAAACTAAGAATGTCTACTCTAAGGCCTTCGAAGAATGGAGGAAAACGATTTTATAGAAAATGTTATGGGTGTTTGAAAATTGGTGGTTAAAATTAAATTATGCAGTTTTTGCAAAATTGGTGGCCGAAGTAGGTTCCATGCATGCGTACGCATGATGCCTGCGTATGCATCATTTGCAGATCCTCAAGGGACCGAATCAGGTTCCGTGCCTATGCACAGTTGTGCTAATTTTTCCAAAATGCTATTTTTAAATTGTTAAGCCTTTCCGGCGAGCTTATAACCCCCTCTAACCTCCGTATGAACTCTAAAAACAATATTTTTGAGTTTTATTTCATTAGGGATGGAATTAATAAACTTAAATTGAAATATTCTCCTATAAAATTTGTAGAATGAAATATTTTAATGTTGTGGGGATGGTGGTTCGTCTCGCCCACGGTAAGGATGGTGGCTTACTCCCGCTCATAGATTAATGAATTATAATTTATTAAATTGGTTAAGATTTTGAATCATGACTGAATATGATTATAACTGTGATATGATAACTGAATTGGCATGAACGTGAGTTTTATCCTGTTTATATTACTAATAAGGCACTTGCACTTGGTAGATGCAAGGATGGTGGTTTTGTCCCCCTTGATCAGTGTTGCAGTGTAGATATAGTAATGGTGGTTTTGTTCCACCCACATTGTTTTTGTTTGTAAATGTGGTCGGGCACTCAATCCCGGATTAGCTAGCATGTAGGAGAAGGTGGACATGAGTTTTGTCCTGCTTACATTACTAATAAGGCACTTGCACTTGGTAGATACAAGGATGGTGGTTTTGTCCCCCTTTATCAGTATTGCAATGTAGATATAGGGATGGTGGTTTTGTCCCACCCACATTATTTTTGTTCATAGATGTGGCTGGGCACTTAATTTAGGATTAGCTAGCTTCCAAGAGAAGGTGAACAGGGCACTCTATCTCGCTGCGAGACTATTATATATATGAGATAATTACCTCATGGGGATGCATGACAGAAAGACGATAGTCGAGTTAGCTACCCGATGTGTCGGGTCTGGCAGTATAACCGACACTTGAGCTCATGGCCAGTAGGACAAGCATGCATCATGTACATTTGTTTGTAATTGTTTGTGTATGCATAATTGTTCTGGTCTGCCTATTTGATATTCTATTAGCTATGATATGTGTTATTTGTTGTAATTTCTCTCTAATTGTAATTCCTTTTTTTTATTATTTTTTATGTTTGATTTCATTAATGACGCCTATTTGATGATGACTATCGGGAATGGATGAGACTAATGGTAGTTTAAAGTACTCTTATCTTAGCAACTTAACCCTGTATGGATTAGTTAAGACCCTAGATTTGGATTCCTGTGAAGTTGAAGATTAGGATTGCCTAGAGGAATGATATTATTTTATGTAGTTTTTATTCGGAATTGTTATCCTATTTGAAATCTTCGGGTTCTCACCCGCTCTTGTGATTCTATTTTTTAGAGAAGGACACAACGCACCTCAATGAGAGTGAAGATGTTTCAAGTGATGAACCAAAGAGGATCACTTTTGAGATATTTTGTTTTGACACTAGAGTTTTTCCCACTTTTTGAAACTTTGTTGTATATGACTGTATATTCCTCTTAGAGGCTTTTATTTAGAGAAATAGGCTTTCTATTTTGTATATTCCCTAGTGTTATAATATTCTAGCTGGCTTTTTTTCATGGGTTGAGACTAGTGACTAATATGTATATTTTGCTTTGTATACAATGTTTACCGCTTTAACACGTCTGTGTGGGTTTAATAGTTTTCAACGTTTATTTTCTTCACAGGCTCTTAGTTATGATATCATTCTTCTATAATTATGTATATATCTCTTTTCTAAGTGTGGTAATGCCTCACTACCGTTGATTTATAACTTAAGCCTAAAGCTCTGTGTGGTAGAGTGTTACATGGAACCTATCCTAGTTCCTTGAGGATGTGTGAATGATGCGTACACAAGCATCATGCATACGCACAAAAGTGTAAGAACCGAAAATAATTAACGTAAAATAATAATAAATTAATTGCCCAAAAATAGGTCACAAATTTAGAAGTCTTAATTTTAAAATTTAGAGGTGATATTTGAATTCAATAGAATTTTCCGAGTTAGAAAATGTAATTTTCTGCAGAAAATTACATAAAAATACCTATCGGTAAATTAGCTGGTAGTATCGGCTTAAGTTTGTCTGGTACTATGTGAGAATAATAAAAACAGTAGAAAAACTTAGAAAAAAATTAAAATTGAAAACTGAATGCTAATTCTAAAGGTTTGGCAAAAAATTGGGGCAAACGGACCAAAAATGCTAATGGGTTGGACCGGGCCCAAGCCTAACATATATGAACACTTAAATGAACCCACTTCAACTCATTAAACACACACATGAGAGTTAAGTTGCTAGAGTGAGGAAGAGAGCAAGGGTTTTACCAAAATACTATTCACAAGAATCGGGTATTGTTGGATTGCTTTGAGCCATCGATTCGGTTTATGTCGTAAGGAGAAGGAGGAGCAGTGGTAACTGAGGGTTATTACTTGAACTCTGTAATGGTGAATTATAATGGAGAAGAATATTTCCTAAAGATATTCTCGAATTTCCACCTCAAAAGGAAATTAAATTTGTGATAGACTTGGTGCTGTGAGCCAGACTAATATCGATTGCACCGTATAGAATGGCTCCAATAGAGCTAGTGGAACTTAAGACTCAATTAGAAGAGCTTTTGAACAAGAGGTTTATTCGACCAAGTGTATCTCCGTGGGGAGCACCAGTTTTATTTGTGAAAAAAAGATGGAGGAATGCGACTTTGCATGGATTACCAGCAGCTAAACAAAGTGACCGTGAAGAATAAGTACCCGTTGCCTAAGATCGATGACTTAATGGATCAGTTGCAAGGAGCTGGGGTGCTTTCGAAGATCGATTTAAGATCTGGTTACCATCAAATTAGGGTGAAGGAAGATGATATTCTGAAAATTGCGTTTAGGATGCACTATGGACACTCCAAGTTTGTAGTGATGTCCTTTGGGTTGACGATTGCACCTTTGTGTTCATAGATTACATGAACAGAGTATTTTGTCCTTTTTTGGAAAAATTCATACAGGTGTTCATAGATGAGATCTTGGTGTACTCAAAGACAAAGAAGGAGCATGAAGAACATCTAAGAATAGTTTTGTGAACTCTGAAAGAGAGGAAGTTGTACGCCAAGTTGTCAAAGTGTGAGTTTTTAAAGGAAGAAGGGAAGTTCTTAGGCCATGTAGTGAGTAAGGGTGGAATAGTGGTGGATCCTTCGAAATTGGAGGCGGTGATGGAACGGGAGAGGCCGACAACGGTAACAGAGGTTAGGAGTTTCTTAGGATTGGCCAGATATTACCGAAGATTCATCAAGGAATTTTCTTAAATTGAATTACTGATGACTAAGTTAACCCAGAAAGAGGTGCCGTTTGTGTGGATGTCGGAATGTGAGGAGATCTTTCAAGCCTTGAATGAGAAACTAACTTTAGCACTTGTTTTAATTTTGTTGGAGCCACACGAGCCATTTGAAGTGTACTGTGATGCTTCGTTGAAAGGTTTAGGTTGCGTGTTGATGCAACACCGGAATGTGGTATCTTTTACATCACATCAGATGAGACCTCATGAGATGAATTACCTAAGTGATGATTTAGAATTAGTGGCGATTGTGTTTGCATTGAAGATTTGGAGGCACTACCTTCACGGAGTGAGGTTTAGAGTCTTTTCTGATCACAAGAGTCTCAAGTACATCTTTGATCAGAAAGTGCTCAATATGCGTCAAAGGAGGTGGATGGAGCTACTAAAAGATTATGATTTTGAACTGAGTTATCACCCCGGGAAGGCAAACGTTGTAGCGGATGCACTAAATCAGAAGTCATTGATGGTCACTTATATGATGATTAAGGAAGAGGAGTTAGTGAGCAAGTTTCAGGATTTGAGACTAAGTGTCGGAGCATTTGATGGGAGTGTATGCCTGAACCAACTGCAGATCTCTAGTGACTTCAAGGCCGAAATTTTGAAAGCCCAACAAGATGATCAAGAGTTACAGAAGGTGTTGCCGACAATTGAGAAAGGAAAGCAATGGGGAGTTTCATGGGATGGAGACAGAATATGGAGGTACAAGAGTAGGATTTGTGTGCCGAATGTTGGGAACTTGCGACAAGATATCTTGAAAGAGGCACATAACGGCGGATTCTCTATTCATCCAAGAAGTATGAAGATGTATTACGATTTGAAGAAGATATTTTGGTGGCCTGGGATGAAGGGTGATATAGCTACATTCGTGTCTAAGTGTCTGACATGTCAGAAGGTGAAGCTAGAACACCAAAGACCGTTGGGAATGCTACATCTGCTTGAGATTCCTTAGTGAAAGTGGGAAGAAATTGTGATGGACTTCGTGTCGGGAGTACAAAGGATGAGAGCAGGTTTTGATGCGGTTTGGGTGATCGTAGATCGATTGACCAAGTCTGTTCACTTTCTGCCGATACGGATGAACTACTCATTGGAGGTGTTGGCAAGGTTGTATATTAAACAGGTAGTGAGGTTGCACGGGGTACCATCAAGTATAGTGTCGGACCGTGATCCCCGTTTTACTTCGAGGTTTTGGGGAGCATTCCAAAGTGCTTTCGGTAAGAGACTATATCTCAGCACGGCGTATCATCCGCAAATGGATAGACAGTCGAAAAGGACTATTCAGATGTTGGAAGATATACTAAGGGCGTGTGTGTTGGATCAGCCGGGAAGTTGGAACCGTTACATGCCATTGGTGGAGTTTGCATACAACAACAGCTTTCATGCGAGCATCGGAATGGCTCCGTATGAGACTTTGTATGGACAGAAGTGTCAATCTACACTGTGTTGGGTATGATACCGGTGAAGCAAGTGTGTTGGGGCCGGATTTGATAGCAGAGACCATGGAGAAGATCAAATAGATTAGGGCCAGAATCTTAACTGCACAGAGCTGACAGAAGATTTATGCGGATCAGAGAAGGAAATCGTTGGAATTTGAAGTGGGTGAGCATGTATTTCTAAGGGTTACTACAACAATGGAAATTGGTAGGGCGATCAAAACTAAGAAGTTGAATCCGAGGTTCATTGGACCTTTTAAGGTCATGAGACAAGTCGGGCCAGTTGTATATCAAATAGCCTTGCCGCCACGTTTGTCTAACTTACATGGCGTATTCCATGTGTCATAACTTCGTAAGTACACATTGGATGCAGCTCATGTGTTAGAGCCTGAGCAGTTGAGTTGAAGGAGAATCTGACTTTTCAAGTAACAACAGTGCAGATTGACGACACTAGTGTAAAAAAGTTGCGTTGAAAGGAAGTTCTGTTAGTCAAGGTACTTTAGAAGAGAGCTAGAGTGGAAGAATATACTTGGGAGTTAGATTCGGACATGCGGAAGGATTATCCGGAGTTATTCTCCGGTAATAACTAAATTTTGAGGACAAAATTTCTAATTTGGTGGGGAGAATGTCAGAACAAAAAATCATTAACGTGAAATAATAATAAATTAATTGTCCAAAAATAGGTCAAAAATTTAGAAGTCTTAATTTTAAAATTTAGATGTGAGATTTGAATTCAGTAAAATTTTTCGAGTTGGAAAATATAATTTTCTGCAGAAAATTGGGTAAAAATGCGTACCGGTAAATTAGCTGGCAGTACTGACTTAAATCTGTCCGGTACTGTGTGAGAATAATAAAAACAATAGAAAAATTTAGAAAAATATTTAGAATTGAAAACTGGACGCTAATTCTAAAGGTTTGGCCCGAAATTGGGCCGAACGGGTCAAAAAAGTTAACGGGTTGGACCGGTGTCTAACATACCTAAACACTTAAATGAACCCACTTCAGCTCATGAAACACACACATGAGAGTTAGAATTGCTAAAATGAGGAAAAGAGCAAGGGTTTCACCAAAACACTATTCACAATCACATTCATTTGATCATATCTTGAAGCTCTTGCCGAGCCCATTAGTTCTAACCAACTTTTGCTGGTATGATTTCAAATTTTCCTTTCCATTCTTCAGCCCTATGGATTTTGAAAATTTGGCTATAGTTGTTGAGTGATTTTTGTGATTTTGGGTGTTTAGGTACTCTCTAGTACTTGGTTTCTATTGGATTTTATCCCAATCAATGTTGGGTAAGGTAAGTATACTTAAATCTCTTGTGGTTTTATGTATATATGGAACCCTAGGTTGATTTGTTGTAAATTATGTATATATAGCTTGATATTTGATGATTTAGGAGTGGTTTTAGTGATTGCAAAGCTTGCTGGAAATCAAATATGGTGTTTTGTGCATATTGAGATCGGCCAAGGTATGGTTTTGGTTTCCTCTATGTAATATGTAATATTTCGTGAACCTTAGACTAGTGGACCATAGGATAGGTTTGGATTGTCGATAATGTATGATGATTATTGATGATTGTGATGAAATTGATGAATTATTATGGAGAGTGTTAATGTTTGATGATAAATGTTGATGATGATATTGGGTTTTGAATCTTGTGGTTGGTGTTGATATTGAATGGTGGTGAATGATGTTTATGAAGAGTTAAATTTTGCAAAATTGTTAAGGTTGAGATCTTAATTTATGAATTGTGGATTCTTGTTGATTTATGGTGGAAGGAGGTGGAAAAATTGAGTGAAATAGGAATTGAATTGATTGAAGTACAATAGAATGGTAAAGTGTAGTATGTGGTAGTGTTTTATAATGAAATTGAGTAGGTTTCGGTTTTGTTTGATTTTTGACGAACTTTTCTGAGGCATAATAATGAGCGGATATTTTATACACTTTTTGGCTTTCATTTTCTCAGTGTTTTCAGTTTAGTTTGTTAAATTTTATGATGTTTTAGTAGGTTTTAGTGCAAAATTCATATTTTTAGATTCTACTTTGAGTGTTTGTGTTTTCTTGTGATTTCAGATAATTTCTGGCTGAAATCGACGAGTTTTGGAAAAGTCTGATTCAGAGATAGAGAAAGGACTGCAGATGCTGTCAAATTATGACCTCTGTGCATTCGAATGAGCATTTCTAGAGCTACAGATGTCCAAATGACGCACTCTTAACAGCTTTAAAAAGCTAACTTCCAGGGCTTTCTAAGAATATATAATAATCCATACTTATCCTTGGAAATGATGGCCCAAAATGGGCGTTGAACGCCCAAATCACCCATGAAGTGGATTTTCACACCAAGAGTCCAGTGTATCTTAGTTTTGCAATCCTTAGTTATTAGATTAGTATATATAGACAAGAGTTCACCCTTGTAAGGGACACTTGACCTTTTACACATTTCATATTTTCATTCCTGTAAATCATGAACAACTAAACCTCCTAGGTTAAGGTTAGGAGCTCTGCTCATTCCTATGGATTAATATGATTACTTTTCTACTTTAATATATGTTTGATTCCATTCTATGATGCATTATCGTTCTTAATCCTTATGAATCTGGGGTGAAACTGGTGTATGACCCTTTATTCTACATGAGTTCTTGTGAATCCTTGGCGGGAGAGTATTGAGCTGCAGCTTGAGAATGCATCACAGATTCCAACATGTATCTGGGCTAATTGGGATAAGTTACATAAAATTTCGTTAGTCGTAGGTAATTGAGGTTTCTGTGGCACTAAGCCTAGAACCATATAGTTTCATTCTCTGACCCGGAAGATCTGACCTTGTCTGTGGCGTTTTAAGTAGGATCATCAGAGATTGAATACGTGAGCTTCACCCTCGTTCAGATTAAATGATCATTGGCGGGGCGTTTGATGTGGATCAGAGGAGATTAATGACCATTGGCATGGCGTTGATCACTTACAGCCTTGTCACTGAATGAATCACTCGTTGTTGAAGTAGTTCATAAGCAGTATTAATCCAGAAGGATAAGTATCTCAAAGGCCTTAACTGTTTCCATATATTATCTCTTTAAGAATTGTCTTGATTACTTTTCTATATTTTTTTTCTTGTTTTATGCGCCTAATCCACAATCAACTTTCTATTCGCCTGACTAAGATCTGCAGGATAACCACTGGTTGTTCAATCCGGTAATCCTCGTGGGATTCGACCCTCACTCACCTGAGTTATTACTTGGACGACCCGGTGCACTTGCCGGTCAAGTTGTGTGGAGTTCAAAATTTTGCACACCACATAACTTGGCTTCCAGACCCCCTTTTTTATGAAACTAAATTCTTTTGAAAGTTGGGTCCAAGAGCTTTAAGACGTTCAAACAACGAACAGAAAATCTTTTAAAATGAGAAAGTTATGCGCTTTTAAAGTTTGGTGCAAAAATCTAAAATTCTGCAACTTTAAAATTTTTCTAAGTCTGCTAAGGTTTGCGTACGCGACACAGTGCACGCGACGCAGGAATTCTTCACTGCCTAAGGGTCTCGCGTACGCGAGCACTGCATGCTTACGCGAAACGAAGTTCAAATTTTTACCCATGTGTACGCGAGTTTTCACACGCGACGCAAGCAATTCATTCTGTTTTGGATACTCGCGTGCACGAGCAGGGTGCTGCGTACGCGAACGACCCAAATTTTAAGGCATGCGTATGCAGGACAAGGGTTTGCGTATGCGAGGCTCCTATTTTTCTGAAAAATTGTTTTCTTTACTTTTCAAGGGTTCTCTAGCTTTCTAAACTTCTTTATCTACCATTTAAGATTTTTTACTAGTAATTATGCCCTAAGACTAATAGAGATGAGTTAGTGAATTGAATTACTGAATTTTTGTATGAGTTTAGAAGACGGAGACTTAGGTTTCTGAAGTTGTGGGGTGAACAAGTGAAGTGCTATATTGGCGATGGCTTTGAGAACATGAGATTTGATGATAAACTTGTACAGTCAATGACTAATGATGGTTATAACGAGTCTGGGACTCGGAGAGGAATGAGTATCGTTAATGAGACTGATGACTTGAGTTTGGTTCTGATTGAAAGGCGATCTGTATTTTGTAAGGGTTAGTCGAGCACTATATCCCTAGGAAGGTGAGTCGGGCACTATATCCATGGGTAATGTAAGGCGTGCCTGAGTATCCCACTCACATCCTTTTGAGTCACAATAGTGAGCCAGGCACTATATCCCTAGGAAAGTGATTCAGGCACTATATCCCTGGGAGAGTACTGCTACAAATTTTCAAAATCACAAACTAACTGGCAAGTGCACCAGGTCTTACCAAGTAATACCTCAGGTGAGTGAGGGTAGATCCCACGAGGATTGATGGTCCAAGCAACAATAGTTGAGTGATTCACTTAGTCAGACAAGCAAAAATTGTTATTTTGAGAGTTTAATTGCATTAAATAGTAAATTCAGAGAATTAGAAGGCAAACAATAAACTTAGTGTGAAAACTGTGAGAGAAAATAGTTATGGTTTTAAAGATGTTTAGACTTCCAGATTAACAATTCTCATTAACTACTTTGATTTTGCAAAGATTCAATTCACAGCAACCTTAAGTGATTTGACTCCAATTCCATGGTAATTTAATCTTTCTCTAACTGAATTAACCTCCAATTCTGTGGTCACTTAATCTTCTTAGAGGGTTTAAGTTCAAACCCTAGTTTCAAGCCACAAGAAACCCTAAAGACCCAAAGATAATATGATTGAATGTCACGTATCACATTAAACTCAGATAATCAGAGGTTCATGAGATTTTAGTTTCAAGATGATAATTCAAGTGATGTAGCTTTTCCAAGAATCAACAAGAATTCAAGTTAGAAAAGAGTTATTTTCCGATATACTCTAATCCATAGGATGAAGAATGAAACAGATTCCTGAATGTAAATCAATGCATAAATCAGAAGTAGAAAACAATAGTATTAATCTATAGAATAAACAGAGTTCCTAACCTTAATAGTGGAGGTTTAGTTGCTCATGAAGAAAGCAAAATCCTAGTAGAGAAAAAGTGTGTAATTCTGAAAAGTGCAGAATAAGAGAAGAACAAACCCTAGGCCAAGATCTCTTCTTCTTTTATATCTAATCCTAATTAATGTAGAATATATTTTCTAAAACTTAATATCTCTTCTAATTGTAAATAAAATAAAGTTTTAATAAAAAATCTCTAAAGATCTCGTTGTTGGCTTCATAGAGATGTGGGGACCACCCTATTTTCTGAAACTGGCGCAAAACTTAGGCTGGGCCAAGTTTGGCGCTACCCTGTCCGCGTGTGAGTAGTTCCATGACTTGATCCTGGAGCCAAACTTGGAATTCCCAAGTTTGGCGCCACCATGCCAGCATGAATAGAAGCCTTGTGATGATCATGGCGCCAAACTTGGAGATTGCCAAGTTTGGTGCCACCTTCTTGGGCTGCTAAGGCTTCATTTCTTCCTTCTGAACTATGTCAAATCCGTCCGAGCACTACCTGAAATAAACCAAATTGCACATGACTCAAAGTAGTATTGATAGTGGCTTAAAATGCCTAATTCTTTATTAAACTTAACAAATTCAACTGCAAATTCACTAGGAAAAGATCAGAAAGATGATCACGCATCACAACACCAAACTTGAATTGCTGATTGTCCTCAAGCAACCGAAAACAATATAAACTCTAGATGTGAATTTGCATGAGAGTTGAGTGTTCATTTAAGCTCCTGTCTGTCTCAAAGTGGGGTTAACAACACTAAAACCCTGAATAGTTTTGGCATCTCACTATCTTATGAATCTTAGGAATGTCAATGTCATTCGGAGTTAGAATCCGGATAATATTATGAATTCTCTTGCCTTTTTACTTCGGATTAACCCTTGAACACAACATTTTTCTTTTCTTTGGTGCTGTGCATCTTGAGCCTAGCCGTAACTTTAAATGTTTTGTCTCAAGCTTTACTTGACATAAAAATAGCACAAGCACTTAACTGGAGAACTCTTTGAGTTCTAATTTCTCTTTCAATTATTCCCAGACAGTGGTACTCAAAGCCTTTGGCGTACTCTGTATTTGCTCTTGGTCTCGACTCTTAGTGCTCTGTCTCAAGGATTACTTGATACATTCACACCACAAGCATATGACTAGGAAAACAACTCTTTGAGCTTTTAATCATACTTGACCTTCCAAGCCATTGATGCTCAAAGCCTTGGACCTTGCCTTTTATTTTCTTTTTGCTGTTTCTTTTGCTTCAAGGATTAATTCTTTAGTTAATTGAAATAATTGACGATAGTTCTCTAAATTCCTGTTCCTCATGCATCAACATCCTTTGATCCAAATTTAACTATGCACTGTTCATATCATGCATTCAAAGTCACAGGTAATACCATCACATTTAAGTAAATAAGACTACTCTTAAATATAGACTCAGTTTCTCATGCACACTTCTTTTATTTTTCTTTTTAGATTCAAGCTAAGTGAGCAGTACATGAGACACTTTTAATTTCAAATTAAAAATAAACAGCTAAATTAAACTAAAACCTAGGAAGCTCAAAATACTAGAGATCATGCAACAGAATAAGCAAAGCAATAGAAAACAGGAACATAACATAATAGTAACGGAAGGAAATAAGAAGTGAAAAAGGACTAAACCACTTCAGTCGCCCCGGTGGTCCATATGGTCCTCTCTGGAACCCAAAGTCATGCCTCAGCTGAAAAAGCTCATGACGATGAGTATCTTGCTTCGCCGCCAACTGATGGAGGAGAGTGTTGCGACTGTCCTGTACTACTCTCATTTTGCTGAGCCTCCTCTTCAGCTTGCTCTCCTCTGTGGACCCTTTGGTATTCCCTGACATATTCCATAGTCATTTCAGTGATAGGCCTCTCAACTGGAATAGAAAAATCATTTTCAATCTTCACCCTAGCAGCTTCATAGAGGCGGTAAATGAGATGTGGGAAGCCCAGTCTATTATGTGTAGAGGAGTTAGAGGCAATTTTATAGATTTGTTGTGCAATGATGTCCTCTACCTCCACCTCCTCTCCCTTCATAATGCAGTGAATCATAATAACTCGGTCAACAGTACATTCAGACCGGTTGCTAGTAGGCATGATAGACCTCCAGATGAAGTCTAGCCATCCTCTAGCTAAAGGAAGAAGATCACTGCTCTTAACTTGGTATGGTCTCCCTTCCGAACCTATTCTCTACTAGGCCCCAAAATGCATATCTTAGCAAGCACTTAGTCTAATTTCGGATCTCTATTCACCCTCTTACTATAGCACTCTGCCATATGATCAGGGGGTGGCAAATTGAGGGCCTGTCGGATGCTCCTTGGACTGAAGTCAAGGATTCTTCCTCTCAGAAAATTTTGGTGGTTCTTCTCATTGACTCTAACGACATCCTTATAAGAGATCCAAAGGTTGCCATAAAATTCCTGAACCATCAATTGTCCAGCCTCAGTGTGCGGGTTGCACAGAAATTGCCACCCTCGACTCTGAATCCAGAATCGGAATTCCGGATACTCGTCGGGTTGAAGTGCAATTTTCACTTTTGGCATTACAGTCCTCTTTGTAAAGACCTCATAAAAATGCTCCTCATGTAATTTAGAGTGAAATCTCCGTGAATCATAAGAACTAGTGGCTAGTTCCTTTCCTTTCCTCTTTCTTGAGGTCTCAGTGCTCTTCGGTGCCATGGAAAAAAGAAAACAAGCGAAGCGACAATACCAAACTTGAACCTTTGCTCATCCCCGAGTAAAATAAAACGGAGCAAGGAGGAAAAAAGAGGGAAGAGGGACGGAGGCAATGTGGAAGGGTTGATGGGAGGGGATGGCAAAGAGAATAAAAATAAACTAGTAAAGCAGAAGAGGGATTTATGAAGAGTAAAAAAAAGAAAATAAAAAAACATAAGGGGAAGGGAATGGAGTGGGGGTTTTAAAGAAGTATGGGTAATGTAGGTGTGAAGTGTATAGGGTTGGGATGTATGTATATATAGAAGGAGTAGACGGGGTTATTGTTGGGTAATGGGGTTGGTGGGGGGGGAGGGTTGGTCAAAGCTGGTTGAGTTTTAGGAAGGGGCAAGACATTTGAAGGGGATTGTGATGTGATGGGAGATACCGGGAGTTGAGGTGATTTGAATGGAGAATATGGGGAAGAAAACTGTCAAGGGGAGTTAAAAGGGAAAGGGATCACGAGTGATATGCTATTAAAATGTAGCATTTGGCGCCAAACTTGGGGGAGTAGGCGTTTGGCGTCGCATATCCCGCAATGAATCCTTCGAAGAAGTCCCTCCTGTCGCCAAATGCTAGTGATGCGGCGTTTGGCGCTGACTCTGATTTTTTTTTAGTTGTAGGTGGTGCCAAATGCAATGGGGCCAAGTTTGGCGCCACCCTAGCAGAGAATTTGGACCTTTTTCCTTCATCGGTGGCCTCAAACTCCAGCAATCCAAGTTTGGCGCCACCCCTCCGGTGATAAACCACTATTTTATGGTTTATCTTGTCCTTAATTGAGTAGATTTTATCAATCATTCATACACTTATTCATGTAAATTGCATGTTTTTCATTTCCTTCCTAATTTTGTGTTATAATTGGAAACTTTCTTCCTAAGCCTTAAAATTGTTAATTTTTAATTCTCCTTTATTACCATTCGATGCCGTGATGTGTTTGTGAAGTGTTTTCAGATTTACAGGGTATGAATGGCTTAAAGGATGAAGAGGAGGCATGTCAAAGTGGAAGGAACACAAGAAACCAAAGAGATTAGAAGCGAGGAATGACGCGCACGCGTGGCTAACGCATGCGCGTGAAATGGCGCATGTGACAAGCGCAGAAGTCCATTGACGCGTACTCGTGACCGACGCGTATGCGTGACAGAGGGTCACGTGCCGCACATATCAGAACTCGCTGGGGGTAATTTCTACGCTGATTTGGACCCAATTTCAAGCCCAAAAAAAAAACACAGACTAGAGATAGGGGTGTAGGGGAGACTGAACATACTTTCATTTTTCACTTTAGTTTAGTTTTAGTTTTGAATTCTAGAGGGAGAAACACTACTTCTCCTAGGGTTCTTAGCATTCTTAGTTTCTGCTGTGGATTGGATATTGAGAGAGCTGCTACTACCTTTGATTGAAGTCGTCATCTTTATAGTTTGCTTTCCTAATAACTCAATTACTATTTCCATTTTGTTGCCTTGTGTTCATATTTGGATATTGTTATTTTAAATTTATTAAAGCAATGAAGTATTTTTATATTTAATTATACTACTTGTTTAATTCCTTTTAATTAATTATCAGTGCTAATTTTGGTTTGATTAATTTATTTTAATTACCATGTCTCCTATTTACTCCTTTCACATGTTTGTGAAAATGGCATTCATGTTAATGGAGTAGAGCCCCAACTTGGCTTACGAGTTGATTAATTGGAAACCCTTGAGTTGTGATACTCAAGTGTAATATGTAATTGAGAATTGCTGGCTAACTTAATTTTCACTGACTCTAGTCCTTCTCTAGGAAGTGACTAGGTCTTGCGAATCAGAGTTAGTGCTACCCACTTAACCTTCCTTTGTAACTGCAAGAGGATAACTGAGTGAAAGCAATAAATCTTTACTATTGCACTTGGGGAAAGAGAACAAGGATAGAAATTCCAATTATCTCTCATAACCAAGATCTCTTATTTCAAATACATAACATCTCTTGCTATTGTTCGCTGTTTTAATTTCTTGCCATTTATTTCTCCGTCTCCACTTCAAAACTTACTCAGAAAATTCCTAACCAATAAATTGAACCTTGTGTCAACTCTTTGGGAAATGACCTGGGAATTATACTCCCAGTTATTTAATTTTAATTGTGACACAAATTAAATTGATAGTGGAATTTTCGTCGGTTAAGAACTGTACATGCAACGCTGTTTTTATTAGAAATTCTTAATTGGCATTTTCCACCCATCATCCAGCGAAACTCCTCAAATCTTGCGTAGTACCTGGCACCAAACATGGAAATCCCAAGTTTGGCGCCACCCCTTGATAAACCCCATTTGTAGGGTTTATCTTGTATTAATTTCAGGAGATTTTATCACCTTTTACCCACATTTATTCATTGAAATAGCATGGTTTCATGACTCTCCCTTGGTTTGTACTTAAGTGTGAAAACATGCTTTCAAGGTACTTAATTAACTAAATTTAATTCACCTTTGATTCCACTAGATGCCTTGATTTGTTTGTTAAGTGATTTCAGGTTGAAAAGGCTAGGAATGAGTCAAAGAAATGGAGAGGAAAGCATGCAAAGTGGAGAAATCATGAAAAGCCAAAGATTTGGAAAAGCCCATGGGCACGCGCGCGCACTATTTGCTTATGCACGGATTGTAAAATTCTCCAGGGACGCGTACACGCGCTGTGCGTGTATGCGCCGAAGGTCGCACGTGATTTTTAAAGAAGAACTCGTGCCTGGCGATTTTGGAGGGTTTCTGGCCCCATTTGGAGCTGAATTTTTGGCAGGAAAAGCTTTAAAAGACCAAGGATTGAAGGGGGATTCACTCATTTTTACACCATAACACACAAGGAGGATTAGTTTATAGTAGTTTTTAGAGAGAGAAGCTCTCACTTCTCTCTAGGAATAGGATTAGGTTAGATCTAGAGTAGAATTTCTTAGATATAGGTTTAATTCATGCTTTGATTTACTTTTCCTTTACAATTTCTTGTTCCTTTACTATTCCTCTCTCTAGTTTTGTATTTCATTCTTGTAACTGCTTACTTTGTTGTTGATGCACTCTTTCTTCTTCTATTTTCTTTTAATGTAATTTATGATTCATGTTCCTTTATTGTTCAATTGAATTGTTATTGTTTAATTCCTTGCAATTGAGTAGTGTAGATTTACTTTCCTTGCAATTTTACTTGCTTTCCTTTTTTGTCTTCCAAGTGTTTGATAAAATGCTTGGTTGGATTTTAGAGTAGAATTTTATGCTCTTGGCTTGGGAAGGTAACTTCGTAACTCTTGAGTTACTAATGTCTAAGTGATTGACGATTGGGAGCCATTAACTCTAGATCTCACTAACTGATTTGGTGGAGAACTAGGACTTATGGACTTGGATTTATATAGCTCACTTGACTTTCCTCTACTATTAGCTAAGGGTTGACTTAGTGGGATTGATCCTTGCCAATTCTCATGTTGTGGTTAGTAATAAGGATAGAGATTCTTGACCACCAACCTTTGCCAAGACCTTTTTAGTTGTTAGTTTATTTTCATTGCCATTTACATTTCATGTCTCTTATCCCAAAAACCCCAAAATATACTCCATAACCAATAACAAGACACTTTATTGTAATTCCTAGGGAGAACGACCCGAGGTTTAAATACTTCGGTTTATAGATTTTAGGGGTTTGTACTTGTGACAAACAAATTTTTGTATGAAAGGATTGATGTTGGTTTAGAAACTATATTGCAACGAGCTTTCATTTGTGAATTCTAGACCGTCAAAAGTCCTCTCATCACCCCTCCAGGGAAAAATGGCTTCAAATAGCATCATATGTGGCACCAAACTTGGACTGTGCAAGTTTAGCACCACCCAATCCGAGTCAAATGCCTCCAGGGTGTCGAAAATTCCTTCTGATTGCACCTATTCCTATTCTAATCGCTCTGCATGATTAAAATACACATAAAATAAAAGAAAAATTGTAGAAATTCAAATAAAACTAAATAAATTCAATACAAAAATCAAAATTAAGGATATGAAATATTGGGCTGCCTCTCAATAACTGCTTCCTTAACGTCACTAGCTTGACGGTCAGCTTTGCTAAGTTAGCAAATGAGCGAACTACTGATGATCAATCTCGCCTCCAAGATAGTGCTTCAGCCTTTGGCCATTGACTGTGAACGTTTTATCAGAATTCTCCTCCTGAAGTTCCACATGACCATACGGTGACACTCTAGTTATTATAAAAGGTCCTGACCATTAGGATTTTAGCTTCCAGAGAAAGAGCTTGAGCCTTGAATTGAATAGTAAGACTTTCTGGCCTGGCTCAAAAGCTCTTGTGGCTTTCTTCTTGTCATGCCACATCTTAGTATTTTCCTTGTAGAGCTTGGCATTCTTATAAGCAGAGTTTTGAAACTCGTCAAGCTCATTCAGTTGGAGCAATCTCTTCTCTCCTGCAGCCTTGGTATCAAAGTTCAGGAATTTTGTTGCCCAATATACTCTGTGCTCCAACTCCATTAGCAAGTGGAAGGCCTTACCATAGACTAACTGGTATGGTGAAATTAGTTAATCAAAATTTAAATTTCTTATCTGTTTACATAAATCAAATTCCAAAACATAAGAATTTTTATCTTTGAATCGACTTTTAAACGTAATTCTTTTCTTAAATAAATTACATTCAAAATATAATAATTTTCTTAATAAAAAAGTTCAAACATAATTCATTTTTCAATAACTCAATTCAAAGCATATTTTTGCAGCAACTCCCCTAAAACTTGGACTTTGCCACCCTTTTCGGGTCCTAACCAAACCAATCCTCAACCTTTTTCAATGGGTTCAAGACCAAATTAGTTTCCAATAAAACAAAATTCAGACTTTGAAATATTAAAATCATTTCAAATCAAACCAATAAAAAATCTCCAATTTAACAAAATCAGACAATATTTCAATCAAACAGACGACCATATTCATCCAAGACAAATCAGAAAATTCATAAGACTTACATAATCAACAAAAATGCATTTTGCACATCATATCAGTTTGAAAGATGGTTGTAAATACAGTAAAATAAAAGAAAAGTTGAATAACAATTCTTTATAACAGAACTTAGAATAAGAATTTAAAAAGGTACACTGCATCAACACAAGTCCAAAGTTGTATTGAGGAATACATGAATCAAGAAAAGAGTTTAAACAAAGAAAGGCAAATACACCAAGGATTTTAAGCAGACATATACATTTAGAATTAAACAAGAATGTATATGAACAGAAAAATAGGGTTGGAAAAACTAAACTACCTTCCAAAAGAAAAGGCAACAAGAATTTCAAGATTGACTAGGAAAGAACAAGTCAAATGACTCCAACAAAATCAAAGACACATAATTGAGTAACTTCGAGAAATAGTTTCTAACGTTCCCAAAATCCACGATTCGTGTTACCTAAAACTCGTATATCACCTATGACAACCCATTAGTGCTTCCCTATACATAATCCACTAGTTTTAAGCTGGCCAAACTTAATACCAGGAGGTATGCAATGCAAGGCTATATGATAATCAAATTTTAGTAAACAATTTCTACTTAGTCTATTTAGTACTTTGTCTATTTATAAAGTAGAACATTTTTATCAGTCTCTTTTTTTTATTTAATGAATAATGATATCTTCTTTATAGTGCCTTGCACACTCTTGCAGCAAAAAATCTGCCAAGCTAGGGATATAATGTCCTGCATACTCTTTCAATCAATCAGGCTCAAAATCTTATTTCAGAAATCATTCTTGACTCATTTACTTTCAAATAACAAACGTATTTAGTTCACGTCTTGCCAAGAACCACTTTTCTCAAATCATTTTCTTTTCAAAACAGAGCCATCGCAACATCTTTCCAAAACTTCCAAACAACTTTAAAACAATGCCAAATTCAAAATCTCTTCTGAAATACTCAAAATCATTCATTCTAAATCAGGATTTGGTGATAAAATTCCTCAGCAGAGTCTCAAGACTTTTGGTGAGAATAAGCTAACTCATTTATTTAAATTCAGTAAAAACCTCTAAGACCTTAGCTTCTTTATTTGAATAAATAAAATAGAATTTTAACCAAAACCAAGTCAGGTATCCAAATATTACGAACCAATTTCAAAACCAACTTACTTAAACCAAAACAAAATCATTTAAACTGAAAACCAATTTCAATTTCATTCTTAAATCTATTTCCAAAGGCTCGGAAATTGTTTCAGTTTTGCTAAATCAAAGTTTTAGAGAATACTTCAAACTTTTCCTAAAACGTCGTCAAGTGAAACTAGTTAATCGAAATTCAAGTTTCTTTTAAATCCACTAAAACTCCTGTAAATCTGTTTACTTAAATCAAATTCCATAATATAAGAGATTTCATCTTTAAATCGACTTTAAAACATAATTCTTTTCTTAAATAAATTACATTCAAAATATAATAATTTTCTTAATAAAATAAGTTTAAACATAATTCATTTATCAATAATTCAATTAAAAGCATAATTCATTATTTTTATAATAACGTTTCAAACAAAGTCTCGGATTTTATAGAAATTTCGGCAGCATCTCCCCTAAAACTTGGACTCTGCCACGCTTTTCGGGTCCCAACCAAACTAATCATCAACCCTTTCCAACGGGTTCAAGACCAAATCAGTTTCCAATAAAAAAAATTTTGACTTTCAAATATTTAAATCATTTCAAATCAAATCAATCAGAAATCTCCAATTTAACAAAATCAGACAATATTTCAATCAAAAGACTACCATATCCTAGACAAATCAGACAATTCGTAAGACTTACATAATCACTAGAAATTCATTTCACACATCATATCAATTTATAACAATTTCAATTTTAAATAAATTAGTTTTTAGAAAAAGCTCCTACCTTGACAAGTGAAAATCATAAACCAAATATGTAAACAGAAGTCTTTTCGCTTAGCCCGACACTAACGGCAACCGAAACCTGAACCCCTGATCACTTTCGAAGTAATCACAGCAACTTAAAAGCGACAAGCAACACTCTAAACACGATGCTATGTTACCAGAACTTTAGAGTCTTTAACCAAATATAACAGAATACTAACGCAAGGATTTTTGAAACATAATTACTTAATGTAATAAGAAAACAAAATAGCAGTAGCCCCGGGAGCCAAAATTCTGGCTGTAACAAACATGCAGTGATGATAACACTCCCAGAAACTCGAAAGAAATAGAAACCAAACTCAAAACCGTTACCAGTTGTGGATATCAGCGGTGGCGGTTCAGACTTTGACGGTAGAGGCTCGGCCAAAAGCTTCGGCAGCAGCAGATCTGGCGGCGGTTCGGACGAAGACGACTCTGACGACACGAACGGCGACTGGGCGCGGCGGCTGGACTGGTCGCGGCCCTTGCTTCCGCATGAGTCTCTCTCCTCTGCTTCACCCATGGACGACGGCGATGCTGGCTCCCTTCGGCGACGACAATGGCGCGGACAGCTGCAGCAACAACGATGAGATTCACAGTTAGGACAATAATGAGTGGATATTTTATACCCCTTTTAGTACCATTTTCTTAGTGTTTTTAGTTACATTTTAGCAAGTTTTACTATGTTTTAGTAGGTTTTGCTGCAAAATTCACATTTTGGATGCTACTTTGAGTTTTTGTGTTTTTATTATGATTTTAGGTGATTTTTGATCAAAAATGGCAAGTTTTGGCAAAGTCTGATCCAGAGGCAAAGAAATGATAGTAGAAGCTATCAAATCTTGACCTTCGTGCATTCCAACGAGCATATCTTGAGCTTTCCAGCAATATATAATAGTCTATACTTTTCTTTGGATAGAACTGCCCAAAATGGGCATTAAATGCCCAACTGACACCCTTTTTGGCATTCAACGCCCCAGAAGGACTAAGGCCAGTGTTGAACGCCCAAAACTGACGTTTAACGCCACCAAGGGAGAACAAGGCAGCACACTCACCCCCTAGTGGATGTTCAATGCCCACTCATCCAAGTTGGATGCCAAGCTCAGCCCAAACACTCACCAAGTGAACCCAGAAGTGGCTTTTTGCACCTTTTGCTTAGTTTATCTCATTTTTGTAATTTTTAATTATTTGATTAGTATATATTGGAGAAGATCACCCATATTTAGGATCTTCAGTCTTTCAGAACTTATCACACATTATTTCTATAAAATATGAGTGGCTAGACCTCCTGAGTTAAGGATAGGAGCTCTGCTTATTCCTATGGATTAATAATATTACTTCTTCTACTTTAATATCTGTTTGATTCCATTCTATAATGTATTTTCATTCTTCATCCTTATAATTCTGGGGTGGAACAAGAGTATGACCCCTTATTCTACATGAGCTCATTCGAAGCCTTAGCTGGATAGTATTGAGCTACAGCTTGAGAGTACATCACAGGTTGCAAGATAGTATCTGGGCTAATTGGGATACGTGACATGAAATCTCGTTAGTCATGGGTAATTGAGGTCTTTGTGGCATTAAGGCTAGAATACAGAGCATCATTCTCCGGTCCAAAAGATCTAACCTTGTCTGTGGCATTTTGAGTAAGATCACTAGAGACTAAATTGCGTAAGCTTCACCCTCGTTCAGATTGGATAACCATTAGCATCGGCATGTGATCTGAATCAGAGGAGATTAACGACCACTAGCCCTGACTTTATTCACTTACAGCCTTGCCATTGAATGAATCACTCATTGTTAAAATAGTCAGTAAGAAGTATTAATCCAGAAAAACAAGCATCTCCAAGGCCTTAACTGATTTCTTATTATTGTTTCTACGTTAATTCATTATTGCTTTTTTTATTATTCTGTTTTAGGCGCCTGCAACAACAATTACATTTTCTATTCACCTGACAAAGATCTATAAGATAACCACAACTTGCTCAATCCAACAATCCTCGTGGGATCGACCCTCACTCACCTGAGGTATTACTTGGACGACTCGGTGCACTTGCCGGTTTAGTTGTGCGAGTTCTAATTTTGCACACCAAGTTTTTGGTGCCGTTGCCGGGATTGTTCGAGATTGACAAACTACCAGTTATCTTGCTGCTTAGATTAGGTACTTTTTACAGTTTTTCTTTTTCTGTTTCTTATTTTCTCTTTTAAAAAAAAATTTCAAAAATGTCTCCATCTTTAGTCATCTTTTTCTTTTGTTTGAGTCTTGTGTTAATTTTCAAGTTTGGTGTCCCTTTGGTTTTTGTTTCTTTTCTTGTATCTTTGAAAATTGTTCTTATTTTCTTCCTTTGTGTTAGAATTTTTCTTTGTGTTTTTCTTTGTTTGATTTCAAAATTTTTTATTTTGGTGTCTTTTAGTGTTTTTCTTTTTTATTTTGGTTTCCATCTAGAGTTGTTCTTTTCTTTTTAATTTTTAATTTTTTGAAAATGTTTTAATTTAAACTCAAAAATTTTAAGTTTGGTGTCTTGATTAGTAATCTTGTTTTTCTTGTTTAACTTTTCTATCTTTAAAATGTTTATTCATTCTTTTTCTTTAATTTCAAAATTTTGTTATCTTATCTTTCTTTTCAAATTCAAATTCTAAAAATTTAGTATTTGGTTAGTTTTTCTTTCTTTAAAATTTGAATTTCAAAATCTTTCTTTGACTTTCTCTTTTTAATTTTAAAATTTTTCAAAATCAAATCTTCTCTCTTAAATTTTTAAAATCTTATCTTATCTTATCTCCCTTTCCTCTTGACTTTTTCAAATTTTTAAATTTAAAATCTTTCTTTGATTTTCTCTCTTTGATTTCAATACTTTTTTTTAAAATCAAATGTTTTGTCTTAAATTTTAAAATCTTATCTTATCTGGTTTCTCTCTTTTTTTGATTGACTTTTTCTTTTTTTAAATTTCAAAAATTTTCAAAATCAAATCTTTTATCTTATTTTCAAATCTTATTAGTTAGTTATCTGTTTTATCTTATTTTAATTTAAAAAAAATTTGGTGTCTCTTTAATTCTTCTTTCTCTCTCCTTTTTTTTCGAAAATCTTCTACCACTTTTCTCTATCTTGTTTTTCAAAAATCTTCTTCTTCTTTCTCTCTCTTCTTTTTCGAAAATTCTCAATTCTTGCTCTTTCTATTTTCAAAAACTCCCCTTTAACTAAAAGACTCCTATATTTTCTTTTTTTTCTTTATTTAAGTCTCTCACAAGGAGCTCTCTATATTCTGACATAGAGACTCCTTTCTTTTATTCTTTTTGGTTTCTTTCTTTTTATGAGCATGAACAAGGATAAAAAAGCCCATTTTTATAAGAACCATGACTAATTAACCAATTAATTAAATAATTAAATGTCTCAAAATAGATTCCAAAACTTTAAATAATAATTAGAGGATTTAAGTATGATTTTTGGACTCGGTAGATTTTTCTGAGTTGGAAAATATAATTTTCTACAAAAAATCGCGAACCGGTAAATTAACCGGCAGTACTAGCTAAAATCTATCCAGTACTGTGCGAGAGTGAAAAAAAGTGTAGACATACTTTGAAAAATAATTAGAATCGAAAACCGGACACTAATTTTAAAGGTTTGGCCCAAAGTTAGGCCAAACGGGCCAAAAATGCTAACAGCTTGGACTGGGCCCAAGTTGGGCCCAAGCCCAACATATATAAGGCTAACCCAATGAGCATTCAGCTCATAACACACACTAAAACACAAGTGTGCTGCTGCATGAGTTGAGAGTGAAAGGGGAGAGCAAGTTACTATTCACTCATCATTTCCGATGGCCATATCTCGAGCTACGGTGCCCCGATTTGCTTGCCGTCAGCGGCTACGCGAAGCTCTCACCAAGCCCGTTAGTTCTATCTAACCTTTGTTTGTAAGATTTTGAAATTTCATCTCTCTTCCTCTTCCCTAAGAAATTCGAATTTTGGGTTTTGGTTTTGAGTGAAATTTTGTGTTTTGGTTGTTTAGGTACTAACCATTAGTGAGGGATTGTTGGGTTCTATCCCAAATTTCAGTGCATAAGGTAAGTGGTACACGAAATTGTGATCCCTGGTAATGGCTCCAAAAACTTGGTGCTCTAGTCTTAATTCATAATTTATCACAACTTCGATACAACTGACCAACAAGTGCACCGGGTTGTCCAAGTAATAAAACCTTACGTGAGTAAGGGTCGATCCCACGGAGATTGTCGGCTTGAAGCAAGCTATGGTCACCTTGTAAATCTTAGTCAGGCGGATATTAAATGGTTATGGAGTTTTCGAATAATAATATTAAATGAACAGAAAATAAAGATAGAAATACTTATGTAATTCATTGGTGAGAATTTCAGATAAGCGTATAGAGATGCTTTCGTTCCTCTGAACCTCTGCTTTCTTGCTGTCTTCATCCAACCAGTCCTACTCCTTTCCATGGCAAGCTTTCTGTAAGGCATCATCGTTGTCAATGGCTACATCCCATCCTCTCTGTGAAAAAGGTCCAAATGCTCTATCACGGCACGGCTAATCATCTGGAGGTTCTCGATCATACTTGAATAGGGTTCACCCTCCTTTTGCGTCTGTCACTACGCCCAGCACTCGCGAGTTTGAAGTTCGTCACAGCCATCCCTTCCCAGATCCTACTCGGAATACCACAGACAAGGTTTAGACTTTCCAGATCTCAGGAATGGCCATCCATGGGTTCTAACTTATACCATGAAGATTCTAATATCTCGGACTCGGTCCTCTGTATTAGATATTGATGAGCGGATAATTTATACGCTTTTTGACATTGTTTTTAGTATGTTTTTAGTAGGATCTAGTTACTTTTAGGGATGTTTTTAATAGATTTTGTGTTAAATTCACATTTCTGGACTTTACTATGAGTTTGTGTGTTTTTCTGTGATTTCAGGTATTTTCTGGCTGAAATTGAGGGACTTGAGCAGAAATCAGATTCAGAGGTTGAAAAAGGACTGCTGATGCTGTTGGATTCTGACCTCCCTGCACTCAAAGTGGATTTTCTGGAGCTACAGAACTCGAAATGGCGCGCTTCCAATTGCGTTGGAAAGTAGAAATCCAGGGATTTCCAGTAATATATAATAGTCCATACTTTGGCCAAGAATTGATGACGTAAACTGGCGTTCAACGCCAGCCTTCTGCCCAAATCTGGAGTCCAGTGCCAGAAAAGGATCCAGAACCAGAGTTGAACGCCCAAACTGGTATAGAAACTGGCGTTCAACTCCACAAATGGCCTCTGCACGTGCTACACTTAAGCTCAGCCCAAACACACACCAAGTGGGCCCCGGAAGTGGATTTATGCATCAATTACTTACTCATGTAAACCCTAGTGACTAGTTTATTATAAATAGGACCTCTTACTATTGTATTAGGCATCTTTGGATTACCTTATGAGCCTTTGATCACGTTTTAGGGGGCTGGCAATCTCGGCCATGCCTGGACCTCTCACTTATGTATTTTCAACGGTAGAGTTTCTACACTCCATAGATTAAGGTGTGGAGCTCTGCTGTTCTGTTTTCAAAAATAAATTATTCTATGGCTTCAAAATTTTTAAGAATGAATTCTAGTGTTTCATGAAATATGTTGAATCATATCTGGCTGTAAAGCCATACCCAAACTACTTTGGGATTGGTATTCAACTAATCACTCCAGCCCATGTAATTATATGTTGAACCTTGGCTGGCTATTAAGCCATGCCTGACCCTTTGATTGGAGCTTTAAGACTAACATGGCAAGATTCCTNATCATATTAAAAATTTTGAATCCATATTTTTCTTTTTTCTAAATAATTTTCGAAAAATATAAGTTAAAAATCCAAAAAAAATCATAAAATCATAAAAATAAAAAATATTTCATGTTTCTTGTTTGAGTCTTGTGTCATGTTATAAGTTTGGTGTCACTTGCATATGCATCTAGCATTTTTCGAAAATTTCATGCATTCATAGTGTTCCTCATGATCTTCAAGTTGTTCTTGGTAAGTCTTCTTGTTTGATCTTGATGATTTTTTGTTTTGTGTCTTTTCATGTTTTTCATATACATTCTTGAATTCTTAGTGTCTAAGCATTAAAGAATTCTAAGTTTGGTGTCTTGCATGTTTTCTTTGCATTAAAAATTTTTCAAAAATATGTTCTTGATGTTCATCATGATCTTCATAGTGTTCTTGGTGTTCATCTTGACATTCATAGCATTTTTGCATGCATCACATGTTTTGATCTAAAAATTTCATGCATTGCATAATTTTCATGTTTTAATAAAAATTCAAAAAAAAAAAAAAATAATATCTTTCCCTTTTTCTCTCATCAAATTCGAAAATTTGAGTTGACTTTTTCAAAAATTTTTAAAAAAATCAAGTTGTTGCCAATGAGTCAAATCAAATTTTCAATTTGAAAATCTTATCTTTTTCAGAATCTTTTTCAAAATTCAAATCTTTTTCAAGATTCTTAGTTATTTTCGAAAATTTCAAAAATATTTTTCAAAAATCTTTTTCCTATTTTCATACCAAATTTTCGAAAATAACATAACCAATTAATGTTTTGATTCAAAAATTTGAAGTTTGTTACTTGCTTGTTAAGAAAGTTCTCATGGAAGGATCAAAAGCCTCAACAAGGCTTTAACAATGGTGGAAGAAACAGGTTTAGCAATAGCAAGCCTTTTCCATCATCAACTCAGCAACAGACAGAGAACTCTGAACAAAATTCTTCTAATTTAGCAAATCTAGTCTCTGATCTATCTAAGGCCACTGTAAGTTTCATGAATGAAACAAGGTCTTCCATTAGAAATCTGGAAGCACAAGTGGGCCAGCTGAGTAAAAGGATCACTGAAATCCCTCCTAGTACTCTACCAAGCAATACAGAAGAGAACCCAAAAGGAGAGTGCAAGGCCATTGACATAAGCGCCATGGCCGAACCTGAGAGGAGAGGAGAAGACGTGAATCCCAAGGAGGAAGACCTCCAGGGACGTCCAGTGATCAATAAGGAGCTTTCCTCTAGGGAACCAAAGGACTCTGAGGCTCATCTAGAGACCATAGAGATTCCATTGAACCTCCTTATGCCCTTCATAAGCTCTGATGA
>NC_029788.2:57747598-57748377 GCF_000816755.2 Arachis ipaensis
TGACTGCAAATCAAGAGATCCCTGAGATACCTCAGGAGATACACTTCCGTCCACGTAATTATGGGAAGCAACTGAGGATAGAAATACCAAAAATCACTAGGAATCAAGCCACAAAGGCAAGGAAAAGACATAGAAGAGCTCAAGAACATCATTGAAATGCCATCATCACTAAGGTGGATTCATTCCTTGCTCTTATTTCTTCTGTTTTTCGTTTTTATATGTTATGTGCTTATATATGTTTGTGTCTTCATTACATGATCATTAGTAGTTAGTAACTATGTCTTAAAGATATAAATGTCCTATGAATCCATCACCTATCTTAAATAAAAACTGTTTTAATTTAAAAGAACAAGAAGTACATGAGTTTTGAATTTATCCTTGAGCTTAGCTTAATTATATTGATGTGGTGACAATGCTTCTTGTTTTCTGAATGTATGCTTGAACAGTGCATATGTCTTTTGAAGTTGTTGTTTAAGAATGTTAAATATGTTGGCTCTTGAAAGAATGATGACTAGGAGACATGTTATTTGATAATCTGAAAAATCATAAAAATGATTCTTGAAGCAAGAAAAAGCAGCAAAGAACAAAGCTTGTAGAAAAAAAAAATTAGAAAAAAAAAATAGGCGAAAAAAAAAATAAAGAAAAAGAAAAAGCAAGCAGAAAAAGCCAAAAGCTCTTAAAACCAAGAGGCAAGAGCAAAAAAGCCAATAAAAAGGATCCCAAGGCTTTGAGCATCAGTGGTTAGGAGGGCCTAAAAGGAATAAAATCCTGGTCTAAGC
>NC_029788.2:57748397-57749328 GCF_000816755.2 Arachis ipaensis
ACAAGGTTTAGACTTTCCGGATCTCAGGAATGGCCATCCATGGGTTCTAACTTATACCACGAAGATTCTAATATCTCGGACTCGGTCCTCTGTATTAGATATCTAAGAGATACTCATTCTAGCTTGTTTGCAGGTAGAACGGAAGTGTTTGTCAAGCACGCGTTTATAAGTGAGAATGATGATGAACGTCACATAATCATCACATTCATCATGTTCTTGGGTGCAAATGGATATCTTAGAAGCGGAATAAGTTGAATTGAACATAAAACAGTAGTACCTTGCATTAAATCATGAGGAACAGCAGAGCTCCACACCTTAATCTATGGAGTGCAGAAACTCTACCGTTGAAAATACATAAGTGATGAAGGTTCAGGCATGGCCGAATGGCCAGCCCCCATGATCTAAGAACTAGACGTCCCAAGATGTCTAATACAATAGCAAAAAGTCCTATTTATATTAAACTAGTTACTAGGGTTTACAGAAGTAAGTAATTGATGCATAAATCCACTTCCGGGGCCCACTTGGTGTGTGCTTGGGCTGAGCTTGAATTTTACACGTGCAGAGGCTTCTTTTGGAGTTGAACGCCAAGTTGTAACGTGTTTTTGGCGTTCAACTCTGGTTCGTAACGTGTTTCTGGCGTTTAACTCCAGACTGCAGCATAGAACTGGCGTTCAACGCCCTTTTGCGTCGTTTAGACTTGGGCAAAGTATGGACTATTACATATTGCTGGAAAGCCCTGGATGTCTACTTTCCAAAGCATTTGAAAACGCGCCAATTTGAGTTCTGCAGCTCCAGAAAATCCATTTTGAGTGCAGGGAGGTCAGAATCCAACAACATCAGCAGCCCTTCTTCAACCTCTGAATCTGATTTTTGCTCAAGTCCCTCAATTTCAGCCAAAAAATACCTGAAATCACAGAAAAACACACAAACT
>NC_029788.2:57749474-57756950 GCF_000816755.2 Arachis ipaensis
CGTGGCCCTAAGCACTTTGTTTTCCAGTATTACCACCGGATACATAAATGCCATAGACACATAACTGGGTGAACCTTTTCAGATTGTGACTTAGCTTTGCTAAAGTCCCCAATTAGAGGTGTCCAGGGTTCTTAAGCACACTCTTTTTTTTTGCTTTGGACCTTGATTTTAACCGCTCAGTCTCAAGTTTTCACTTGACACCTTCACGCCACAAGCACATGGTTAGGGACAGCTTGGTTTAGCCGCTTAGGCCAGGATTTTATTCCTTTAGGCCCTCCTATCTACTGATGATCAAAGCCTTGGGATCCTTTTTATTACCCTTGCCTTTTGGTTTTAAGGGTTATTGGCTTTTTGCTCTTGCCTTTTGGTTTTATGAGCTTTTGGCTTTTTCTGCTTGCTTTTTCTTTTTCTATTTTTTTTTTGCCAATTTTTTTTTTGCAAGCTTTGTATTCACTGCCCTTTCTTGCTTCAAGAATCATTTTTATGATTTTTCAGATTATCAAATAACATGTCTCCTTGTCATCATTCTTTCAAGAGCCAACATATTTAACATTCTTAAACAACAACTTCAAAAGACATATGCACTGTTCAAGCATTCATTCAGAAAACAAAAAGTATTGTCACCACATCAATATAATTAAACTAAGTTCAAGGGTAAATTCGAAACTCATGTACTTCTTGTTCTTTTGAATTAAAATATTTTTCATTTAAGAGAGGTGATGGATTCATATTCACTACTTTAAGGCATAGACACTTAGATACTAATGATCATATAATAAAGACACAAACATAGAAAAATACTTAACATAAAGAAAACGAAAAATAGAAAATTTGAGAACAAAGAATGAGTCCACCTTAGTGATGGTGGCATTTTCTTCTTGAGGAACCAATGATGTTCTTGAGCTCTTCTATGTCTCTTTCTTGTCTTTGTTGCTCCTCCCTCATAGCTCTTTGATCTTCTCTAATTTCATGGAGGATGATTGAGTGCTCTTGATGTTCCACCCTTAGTTATCCCATGTTGGAACTCAGTTTTCCAAGGGAGGTGTTGATTTGCTCCCAAAAGTTTTGTGGAGGAAAGTGCATCCCTTGAGGCATCTCAGGGATTTCTTGGTGATGAGCTTCTTCATGCGTCTCTTGAGATCAATGAATGGGCTCTCTTATTTGCTCCATCCTTTTCTTAGTGATGGGCTTGTCCTCATCAATGAGGATATCTCCCTCTATGTCAATCCCAGCTGAATTTTATAGATGGCAAATGAGGTGAGGAAAAGCTAACCTTGCCATAGTGGAGGACTTGTCAGCCACCTTGTAGAGTTCTTGAGGTATAATCTCATGAACCTCCACCTCTTCTCCAATCATGATGCTATGGATCATGATGGCCCGGTCTATAGTAACTTCAGACCGGTTGCTAGTAGGAATAATTGAGCGTTGAATGAACTCCAACCATCCTCTAGCTACAGGCTTAAGGTATAGTCTTCTCAGTTGAACCGGTTTGCCTTTTGAGTCAATCTTCCATTGAGCTCCTTCCACACATATGTCCATAAGGACATGGTCCAACCTTTGATCAAAATTGACTCTCCTTGTGTAGGGGTGTGCGTTCTCTTTATTGGCAAGTTGAATGCCAATCTCACATTTTCCGGACTAAAATCTAAGTATTTCCCCCGAACCATGGTGAGATAATTCTTTGGGTTCGGGTTCTTACTTTGATCGTGGTTCTTAGTGATCCATGCATTAGCATAGAACTCTTGAACCATTAGAATTCCGACTTGTTGGATGGGGTTTTTAGAACTTCCCAACCTCTTCTATGGATCTCATGTCGGATCTCCGGATACTCATTTTTCTTGAGTTTGAAAGGGACCTCGGGGATCACCTTCTTCTTGGCCACAACATCATAGAAGTGGTCTTGATGGGCTTTGGAGATGAATCTTTCCATCTCCCATGACTCGGAGGTGGAAGCTTTTGTCTTCCCTTTTCCTTTTCTAGAGGATTCTCGGGTCTTAGGTGCCATCAATGGTAATGGAAAAACAAAAAGCTTATGCTTTTACCACACCAAACGTAGAATATTGCTCGCCCTCGAGCAAGAGAAGAAAGAATAGATGAAGAAGAAGAAATGGAGGAGAAGGAGAGAGAGTTGTGTTTCGGCCAAGAAGAGAAGAGAGGGTTGTGTTGTGTGAAAATGAAGAAGAATGGAGGGCTTTATATAGTGGAGGGAAAGGGGTTAGGTTCGGCCATTTAGGGTGGGTATGGGTGGGAAAGTGATTTTGAATTTTGAAGGTAGGTGGGGTTTATGAGGTAGGTTTATGGGGAATAGTGGATGGATGTGAGTGGTGAAGGGGTAGTAGGGAAGAGAGCTTGAGGTGATAGGTGAAGGGTTTTGGAGAAGGGTGTTTATTGGGAAGAGAGGATAAATGAGAAGAGGGAAGAGTATGAGTGGAGGTAGTGGGGATCCTGTAGGGTCCACAGATGCTGAGATGATCCTGTGGGGTCCACAGATCCTGAGGTGTCAAGGAATTGCATCCCTGCACCAAGTAGGCATGTAAAATGCCTTTGCATGCAATTCTGGCGTTTAAACACCGAATTGATGCTTGTTCTGGGCGTTCAGCGCCCAGATACGGCATGTTTCTGGCGTTGAACGCCAGTTCTATGCTTGTTTCTGGCGTTCAGCGCCAGCTTTCCTCAGTGTGCATTCCTGGCGTCTGAACGCCAGGATGCTGCTTGTTTTGGGCATTCAACGCCAGATCCATGCTCTGTTCTGGTGTTGAACGCCAGCCAGATGCTCCTTACTGGCGTTTAAACGCCAGTAAGCCCTTCCTCCAGGGTGTGATTTTTCTTCTGTTGTTTTTTATTCTGTTTTTGATTTTTCTATTTATTTTGTGACTCCACATGATCATGAACCTAATAAAACATGAAAGAAAAATAAAATAAAAATAAAATTAGATAAATAAAAATTGGGTTGCCTCCCAATCAAGCGCTTCTTTAATGTCAATAGCTTGACAGTGGGCTCTCATGGAGCCACACAGGTGATCAGGTCAAATTTATAGACTCCCAACACCAAACTTAGAGTTTGACTGTGGGGGCTTTAGTTGACTCTGTACTGAGAGAAGCTTACTGTGCCTCTTTTCCATGTTTACAGAAGGATGTCCTTGAGTTTTAAACACAAGGGAGTCCTCATTCAATTATAGGACTAGTTCACCTCTGTCAACATCAATCACAGCTCTTGCTGTGGCTAGGAAGGGTCTTCCAAGGATGATGGATTCATCCTCATCCTTCCCAGTATCTAGGATTATGAAATCAGCAGGGATGTAAAGGCCTTCAACCTTTACTAATATGTCCTCTACTTGTCCATAAGCCTATTTTCTTGAATTGTCTGCCATCTCTAATGAGATTTTAGCAGCTTGTACCTCAAAGATTCCCAGTTTCTCCATTACAGAGAGTGGCATGAGGTTTATTCCTGACCCAAGGTCACATAGAGCCTTCTCAAAGGTCATGGTGCCTATGGTGCAAGGTATTAGGAACTTTCCAGGATCCTGCTTCTTCTGAGGCAATCTCAGTTGATCCAATGCATTTAGTTCATTGGTGAACAGGGGAGGTTCATCTCCCCAAGTTTCATTACCAAATAAATTGGCATTCAGCGTCATGATTGCACCAAGGAACTTGGAAACTTGCTCTTCAGTAACATCTTCATTCTCTTCAGAAGAAGAATACTCTTCAGAGCTCATGAATGGCATAACGAGGTTCAATGGAATCTCTATGGTCTCTAAATGAGTCTCAGATTCCTTTGATTCCTCAGAGGGAAACTCCTTATTGATCACTGGACGTCCCAGGAGGTCTTCCTCCTTGGGATTCACGTCCTCCCCTTCCTCCTTGGATTCGGCGATGATGGTTATATCAATGGCCTTGCACTCTCCTTTTGGATTTTCTTCTGTATTGCTTGGGAGAGTACTAGGAGGGGTTTCGTGATCTTCTTACTCAGCTGGCCCACTTGTGCCTCCAAATTTCTAATGGAAGACCTTGTTTCATTCATGAAACTCAAAGTGGCCTTAGATAGATCAGAGACTAAGTTTGCTAAATTAGAGGTATTTTGTTCAGAGTTCTCTGTCTGTTGCTGAGTGGATGATGGAAAAGGCTTGCTATTGCTAAACCTGTTTCTTCCACCATTATTAAAGCCTTGTTGAGGCTTTTGTTGATTCTTCCATGAGAGATTTGGGTGATTTCTCTATGAGGGATTATAAGTGTTTCCATAAGGTTCACCCATGTAATTCACCTCTGCTATTGCAGGGTTCTCAGGATCATAAGCTTCTTCTTCAGCAGATGCCTCTTGAGTACTGTTAGATGCGACTTGCATTCCATTCAGACTCTGAGAAATCATATTGACTTGCTGAGTTAATATTTTATTATGAGCCAATATGGCATTCAGAGTATCAATTTCAAGAACGCCCTTCTTCTGAGGCGTCCCATTACTCACAGGATTCCTCTCAGAAGTGTACATGAACTGGTTATTAGCAACCATGTCAATGAGTTCTTGAGCTTCTGCGGGCGTTTTCTTTAGATGAATGGATCCACCCGCAGAAGTATTCTATGACATCTTAGCTAATTCAGATAGACCATCATAGAATATATCCAGGATGGTCCATTCTGAAAGCATGTTAGAAGGACACTTTTTGGTCAGTTCCATATATCTCTCCCAAGCTTCATAGAGGGATTCACCTTCTTTCTGTCTGAAGGTTTGAATATCCACTCTAAGCTTACTCAGCTTTTGAGGAGGAAAGAACTTGGCTAAGAAAGCTTTGACCAGCTTATCCCATGAGTTCAGGCTATCCTTAGGTTGAGAGTCTAACCATATTCTAGCTCTGTCTCTTACAGCAAATGGGAAAAGCATGAGCCTGTAGACTTCAGGATCTACTCCATTAGTATAGAGGTTCCCTTGTGTGAGTAGAAGAAAAGAAGATTAATAATGAAGAAGAGAAGAATTCGAACTCAGAGGAGAAGAAGGGGTTCGAATTTTGGGTGAGGAGAAGTGTTAGTAGATGAATAAATAAATAGAAGGACATGAGAGGTGAGAGGATTTTCGAAAAATAAATTTTGAAAAAGAGTTAATAATTTTCGAAAATTAAGATAAAATTAAAATTAAAATTAAAATTTAAACAATTAATTAATTAAAAAGAATTTTTGAAAAAGAGGGAGGTATTTTCGAAAATTAGAGAGGGGTAGTTAATTAGGTAGTTTTGAAAAAGATAAGAAACAAACAAAAAGTTGATTAGTTAGTTGAAAAAGATTTGAAATTCAATTTTGAAAATATAAGAAGATAAGAAGTTAGAAAAGATATTTGAAAAAGATAGAATAAAAAGATATTTTTGAAAAGATATTATTGAAATTAGTTTTGAAAAAAATTTGATTTTTAAAATCACAATTAATGACTTGATTCATAAGAAATCACAAGATATGATTCTAGAACTTAAAGTTTGAATCTTTCTTAACAAGTAAGTAACAAACTTGAAATTTTTGAATCAAAACATTAATTTATGATGTGATTTTCGAAAATTATGAGATAAAATTAAGAAAAAGATTTTTGAAAAATATTTTTAAAATTTTCAAAAATAAATAAGAAAAATGAAAAAGATTTGATTTTTGAAAAAGATTTTGAAAAGGATAAGCTTTTTAAATTGAAAATTTGATTTGACTCATAAGAAACAACTAGATTTTAAAATTTTTTGAAAAAGTCACTCCAAATTTTCGAAATTTATGAGTGAAAAAGGGAAAGATACTTTTTTGATTTTTGAATTTTTAATGATGAAAGAGGAAAACATGAAAAAAACTCATAACATAAAAATTATGAATCAAAACACACAATGCATGCAAGAACACTATGAATGTCAAGATGAACACCAAGAACACTTTGAAGATCAAGATGAACATCGAGACTTATTTTTGAAAAATTTTCAAGAAAAGAAAACATGCAAGACACCAAACTTAGAAATTTTTCATGTATAGACACTATGAATGCAAGAATGCATATGAAAAACAAGAAGAGACACAAAACAAGAAAATATGAAGATCAAACAAGAAGACTGGCCAAGAACAACTTGAAGATCATGAAGAACACTATGAATGCATGAATTTTT
The DNA here is from genome assembly GCF_000816755.2 of Arachis ipaensis. Classification (NCBI taxonomy): domain Eukaryota; kingdom Viridiplantae; phylum Streptophyta; class Magnoliopsida; order Fabales; family Fabaceae; genus Arachis; species Arachis ipaensis. The sequence continues at coordinate 57,755,594 of NC_029788.2, forward strand.
GAAAAATGCATAATAAATTTTTAGAAAAAATGCAATTGACACCAAACTCAAGACTCAAACAAAAAAAAAACACAAAATATTTTTTATTTTTATGATTTTATAAATTTTTTTTTTCGAAAATTATTTGAAGAAGAAAAATAAGGATTTCAAAATTTTTAATATGAATTCTAGGAATCTTGCACTCTTAGTCTAAAGCTTCAGTCCAGGAATTAGACATGGCTCACTAGCCAGCCAAACTTTCAGTGAAAGCTCTGGTCTAAAACACTAGACATGGCCAATAGCCAGCTAAGCTTCAGAATACAAATCAATCATACAACAACAAATTTTATTAGCAACAACTAGCTTGCTCTTGTGATGATGGTTTGGAAGCCTTAGTCCAAATGAATTTAGACATGGCTTTACAGCCAGCCAGGCTTCAACATGCTTCATGAAACACTAGAATTCATTCTTAAAAATTATGAAGAAAAATATATTTTAAATTTTTTTTCGAATATTAATTAAGAAAAACGAAAAAGAAGAAAATATTTTTGAAAAAAATTTTTTTGAAGACTTTTTTGAAAACAAAATAAGAAGAAAATTACCCAATCTGAGTAACACGATGAACCGTCAGTTGTCCAAACTCGAACAATCCCCGGCAACGGCGCCAAAAACTTTGTGCACGAAATTGTGATCCCTGGTAATGGCTCCAAAATCTTGGTGCTCTAGTCTTAATTCATAATTTGTCACAACTTCGATACAACTGACCAGCAAGTGCACTGGGTCGTCCAAGTAATAAAACCTTACGTGAGTAAGGGTCGATCCTACGGAGATTGTCGGCTTGAAGCAAGCTATGGTCACCTTGTAAATCTCAGTCAGGTGGATATCAAATGGTTATGGAGTTTTCGAATAATAATAATAAATAAACAGAAAATAAAGATAGAAATACTTATGTAATTCATTGGTGAGAATTTCAGATAAGCGTATAGAGATGCTTTCGTTCCTCTGAACCTCTGCTTTCCTGCTGTCTTCATCCAACCAGTCTTACTCCTTTCCATGGCAAGCTTTCTGTAAGGCATCACCGTTGTCAATGGCTACATCACATCCTCTCTGTGAAAAAGGTCCAAATGCTCTGTCACGGCACGGCTAATCATCTGGAGGTTCTCGATCATACTGTAATAGGGTTCACCCTCTTTTTGCATCTGTCACTACGCCCAGCACTCGCGAGTTTGAAGTTCGTCACAGCCATCCCTTCCCAGATCCTACTCGGAATACCACAGACAAGGTTTAGACTTTCCGGATCTCAGGAATGACCATCCATGGGTTCTAACTTATACCACGAAGATTCTAATATCTCGGACTCGGTCCTCTGTATTAGATA
>NC_029788.2:57757055-57769239 GCF_000816755.2 Arachis ipaensis
TCATGAGGAACAGCAGAGCTCCACACCTTAATCTATGGAGTGCAGAAACTCTACCGTTGAAAATACATAAGTGATGAAGGTTTAGGCATGGCCAAATGGCCAGCCCCCATGATCTAAGAACTAGACGTCCCAAGATGTCTAATACAATAGTAAAAAGTCCTATTTATACTAAACTAGTTACTAGGGTTTACAGAAGTAAGTAATTGATGCATAAATCCACTTCCGGGGCCCACTTGGTGTGTGTTTGGGCTGAGCTTGAAGTTTACACATGCATAGGCTTCTTTTGGAGTTGAACACCAAGTTGTAACGTGTTTTTGGCGTTCAACTCTGGTTCGTGACGTGTTTCTAGCGTTTAACTCCAGACTGCAGCATAGAACTAGCGTTCAACGCCCTTTTGCGTCATCTAAACTTGGGCAAAGTATGGACTATGATACATTGCCGGAAAGCCCTGGATGTCTACTTTCCAACGCATTTTGAAGCGCACCAGTTTGAGTTCTGTAGCTCCAGAAAATCCACTTTGAGTGCAGGGAGGTCAGAATCCAACAGCATCAGTAGCCCTTCTTCAACCTCTGAATTTGATTTTTGCTCAAGTCCCTCAATTTCAGCTAGAAAATACCTGAAATCACAGAAAAACACACAAACTCATAGTAATGTCCAGAAATGTGAATTTAACATAAAAACTAATAAAAACATCCCTAAAAGTAACTAGATCCTACTAAAAACATACTAAAAACAATGACAAAAAGCGTATAAATTATCCGCCCATTAGTAAGGTTTCTCAAGAACCCTTATAAATTGATATATTGTCAGTATTATGTTTTGATTTCTATGAAATGTATTATGCTAGTTTGAATATTGGAGCTTGTTGGAATTTTATTGGATATTTGGGAGCATTTGGAGTTGAATTGGTAGCTTGGTTTGTCTCGGTGTGATCAATTAGTGATTTTGTGCATATTGGGAATCAACCAAGATATGGTTTTTGTTTCCTATATGTAATATATAATATTTATGGACCCTTAGGCTAGTGACCCATAGGATAGGTTGGATTGAATTAATTGTTGGAATTGATAATGCATGATGATGTTGTTAAATTGATAATGTGTGATGATGTTAATGCTTGTGATGGTTTTGATGTGTTGAGATGAGAATTATGATGAGGTATGATAAATGAAGCTTATGAGTAGTGAGATTTGGTGCAAGTTATTTATATTGAATATTGATTTGTAATTTATGGAATTGTTAGGTTATAGAGGTGGAATTGATTGATATAGGTGTTGAATTAGTTCAAATGTGATGGAAAGATAAAGTATAACATTTGGTAGTGTTTTATGGTGAGATGGAATAGCTTTGAATTGGTTTGGTTAGGAATTTTAAAGTGTTGAGAACTTAGTGAACATTGGTGAAAACCAGTATTTGGGTAAACTTTGACGGATCATATCTTTTGCTATGGTTTTTGAAATTTAATGAATTTTATATCAAATTGAAGATAATTCAAAAAGCTTTAAAACGGTATATATTTTTTAGAAATTCTAATTTTTTAGAGGAGGATATGATCGTTGGATGTTGGTGTCAAAAATTTGATTTCTATGATGTTGCAGAAATTATGAATTTTGGCTTGTGTGTGCACGCACACTGCTATGCGCGTGCTTGGAGCAGGGGCAATGTCATGACTTGTGCGTACACATACCTTTGTGTGCATGCACAACTTGTGCATTTTTGAAAATGTGTGTACGTACACACTGGTGTGCATGCACACACAGGGACATGCATTCTGTTGAGGGCGATCGCACACTCTGGTGCGCACACACACACTGGGAGGTGCATTCTGTTGACGGTGTTCGCACGTATCTGTGTGTGTACGAAGAATGAAACTTTTACTTACTGTGCGTATGTACACCTTTACGCGTACGTACACTTTTAGAAAACTCTTTGGGGAGTGCGTACGCACAACCCTATGCATACGCACACTGCCCTGTTTTTCAATAAAAATCTTATTTTAACTGTTTTACCTTCCCGGCAAGCTTGCAAGATTCTGTGACACTTATTTAAGACTCTTTAGCTTGTTTTTAGGTGTTGATGAACGGATATTTTATACGCTTTTTGCCATCATTTTCATATAATTTTTAGTAAGTTTTGTCTAATTTTTATTAAGTTTTCATAGTTTTTAGTGAAAAATTCACATTTTTGGTTTCTACTTTGAGTTTGTGTTTTTATGCAATTTCAGGTAAAATTCTGGTTGAAATTGAGGAGCTGGAGCAAAAGTTTGATTCAGAGATAGAGAAAGCACTGCAGATGCTGTCTGGATCTGACCTCCTTGCACTTGAAAGAGCTTTTTCTGGAGCTACAGAAGTCCAAATGGAGCATTCTCAACGGTTATGGAAAGCTAACTTCCAGAGCCTTTTAGTAATGTATAATAGTTCATACTTTACTTCAGATTAAAAGGGCCAAAACTGGCATCAAACGCCAGCCTCCTGCCCCATTCTAGGTGTCCAGCGCCCAAAGGAGGAGCTAGCGTCCAAACACCCAAAGAGGACCCCCTAGCTAGCGTTCAATGCCCTAGAGGCCTCCTAGCACGTGGATCTCATCAAAGCTCAGCTCAAACAATCACCAAGTGGGTCCCGGAAGTGGATTTTTGCACTAAAAGATTGTTTTACCCTTTTTTATGTAATCCTTAGTTATTAATTTAGTATTTAAGGGATATTTTACATAGACATCTAACCTCTTCCAGCATACTAGGTTGAAGGAAGGAGCCCTGCTGAGTTCTATAGATTAATAAAAGTATTACTGTTTCTCTTCAATTCGTGCTTGATTCAATTCTAAGATGTATCTTCGTTCTTCATCAATATGAATGCGTTGAACTAGCATAAGGTTATCACATTCTGCATGGGTTCATAGTAAGTCTTTCATCGGACAATGATGAACCACCAGCTTGATTATACATCTCTCAGACGGCTAATCCACGACTTCGTTGGGGACTTCTCGAGACACCAGTTCAGCCGAAGTTTGGGTAGATTAGGGTCTCTGTGGTAGAGGCTAGAACCAAAGGCACAGAATCCTCTAATCCAAAAGATTCGACATTGTCTGTGACTTTTTGAGTAGGATCACCAAAGAGAATGAACTGCAGGAGCTTCACCTTCTACCAGACTGGATTTGCACTGACCCTGGGGTTCAGATCTGGAGGAGTATTGGCGGCTGCTCAAACCAACGTCAATCACATATAACTTGCCATAGAAGAAATCACTCATAATTAAAGAAGACAGTAAGACCAGAGTTAATCAGAAGGACAAAGCATCTCCAAGCCTTAACCATCTTCTTATTCTTATAATCAAATCTTGTAATTCCATTTTTTTTATTCCTTTTATGATTTTAACCAAAACCAAAAACACTTCTATCCGCCTAACTAAGATCTGCAAGTTAACCATAGCTTGCTTCAAACCACAATCCTCGTGGGATCGACCCTGACTCGCTCAGGTATTACTTGGACAACCCAGTGCACTTGCTGGTGATAAACCCCAATTTTGTGGTTTATATTGTGTAGAATTTGGGGGGTTTTGTCAATATTTCTTGCACTTATTCACAAGAAATGCATGGTTTTATGTTCTCTTCCTAATATTGCTCCATGATGAAAAACATGCTTATTTTGCCTTAAAATTGCCATATTTTAATCTTCTTCTATTGCCATTCGATGCCGTGATGTATTTGTTATGTGATTTCAGGAATTATAGGGTAGGAATGGCCTAAAAGAGAGAAAGAAAGCATGCACAAAAGGGAGGAACATGAAGATTTGAATTTTGGGAAAATCAGCGTTGGCGCGCACGCGCACTCCACGCGCACGCGTGGATGAGGACGGCTGGAAGCGGCGCGCAAGGATGGATGCATCCACGCAAATCAGAGGATTCCTATTGATGCGCACGCGCACTTGGCGCGCACGCATGGATCACAAAGGCAATCGGCGCGCGCACACGCGGGAAGCTGGACGTGACCTCATTAAAGGAAATCGTGCCTGGCAATTTTTGAGGCTCATCAGGCCCAAATTCAAGCTGTTTCTGCATGGAAAAGACCCAAGGATGCTAGGGGAAAGGGGGGGGGATCATTCATTTTACACTAAGACACAATTTTAGCTAGTTTTTGGTTCTTTGTTCTTCTAGAGAGAGAAACCCTTGTTCAATTGTCATCTTATACCCATTTCATGAATGTTGTGAATCTTGCTTTGTTGATATTACATTGTTGATTTATATGATTAATTTTGTTGTTTGGATGATTGTATGTTGATAATTGTTAGTGGGTATTTGTTAATTTCAATTTAATTGCAAATTTGAACATGTCTTTTATTAATGCTTACCAAGTGTTTGATGAATTGTTTACCTTGATTATGGAGTAGTTCTTTTCACTCTTGGCCTAGGCTAAGGGAATTGGGTAAACTTGAGTCATTGGGTCTAATGGATTTGATGATTTGGGAGCCCTTAGTGGTCAATTTGACAACCATTGACGCTAACCTTCTATTAAGTCAATTAGTAGTGAGGTTAGAACTTATGGGTTGATGTTGACCAAACCATTTGACGTACTTCAAGTATAGAAGTAGACTTAATGAGTTTGGTTCCTCATAATTGTCAAGATATGGTTATTAGACAAGGATGGTGATCCCAATTTCCATGCCTAGCCAAGAGTTGCTTTTATCATTCCTATTTGAAAACCTAAATTCTTAATTACTTGACTTAATTATAGTCACTTGTTTAGTTTAGAATAGAATCATATTGGATGTTACTTTGTTAGTTTGGAATTGCTCATGTCTTGCTCAGTTATCTGAATTAATTTCTTGCATTTTAAGATTACTTGCTTGTTAAGATTCCCACTTTATTTCCTTGCTCATGACTTGCAACCCCAGAATTCTAACCAATATTGAAGCACATGTTTGCCCATTCCTTGTGTGGCGACCCGAGGTTTGAATACTTCGGTTATTTTTATTGGGGTTGAACTTGTGACAACCAAATCCCTCTCTAAATTTGATCCTCGACGCTTGTTGTTGGTAGAGCTATACTTGCAACGCAACTTTATTGAAAGATTCTTTACCGACATAGTCCACGAGCACACCATCAAATTTTTGGCACCGTTGCAGGGGAATGGTTGCAACATATACCATGATATTGGTTATGTGAATATGTGAATATTGTAGATAGTTTAATTGCTTTAAATACTTAGCTATAGTTTAGATTTCTTTTGCACTTGTGCTATGACTCTCAAGTTTGATGACTCGGTCTCAACTGAATTCTAGCTTAGCCGATTTTGATCCCGAGATTGAAAGAACTTTGTTACATACTCGGCAAGCTAGACGGCGGTTGGATTATACGGCTAGTACTTCGGCCTCTCTTGAGGAACATACCGAATCACTAGGCGGTACCGAGAGTGACTTGGAGTCCGCTACTTCCTATTCTTCTGTTGGCACTAATAATACATCTTTACATTCTACAGGTGAGCCACACATGGCGGAGCCACGACAGATCACTTTGCATGAGCAAGGAGCTCCGGATATCATACTTCAACCGTTGCAAGCAAGGTATCCTAACCTTGATCCAAACTTTGAATTGAAGAGTAGCTTGATAAATCTACTTTCTAAATATCATGGGTTGCCGGGTCAAGACCCCATCCAATATCTAAGAGATTTTCAAGTTGCTTGTTCTACGGCTCGAAGGCATGGAGCCGATGAGGTGGCTATCATGGTTTTTGCCTTCCCTTTCTCTCTTGAAGGGCAAGCAAAGACATGGTTTTATTCGCTACCGGATGAGATTGTGACTAATTGGGATTTCTTGAGAAGAGAGTTTCTAGATAAATTCTTTCCACTAGAAAAGACTGACTACATCCGGAAGGAGATTTCGGGCGTAATACAAAGAGACCAAGAGAGTTTGTATGAGTATTGGTCTCGGTTCAAGATGCTATTGGAATCTTGTCCACCCTATGGAATGAACACTCACTTGCTCATTAGCTACTTCACCGGAGGTCTTTGTGTGGAAGATAGAAGATTGCTCACCACTTCTAGTGGTGGTTCCCTTTTGAAAAATAAGATGGAGGGAGAAGCTTGGAATTTGATAAAGGATGTTGCCGAGGCTACACAACATACAAGGGTGAGAAGTAATCCTCTCAAGGGTGTGGTAGAACCATCCCCTTCCGAATCAAGTCTAACCAAAGCACTTGGAGATATGACTACCATCCTTACCCAAATACAAAAGGATCAAAAGGAATACTACTCCATCCAAGCCATCCAAGCCCCACCTCCAGTTGCTCAACTTGAAGGCCCTCCTAGGTTTTGTGGTTTGTGCTCTAGCACCACACATTACACCGATCAATGCCATCAAATTCAAGAGGAACATGCTCTTATAGTAGCCAATGTGAATTACAACAACCGTCCACCCTATCCTTCTCAAGGCCAAAACAATTACCCTCAAGGTGGTAACCAACATCAAGGGTGGAGAGATAATGCACAAGGAAGCAATCAAAACCAAAGATGGAACAACTCTTCTTCTCACCACAACAACAACCAATCTTCATCCCAATACCACTATAACAACACCAACTACCAAGCCAACCAAGGTCACTCTAACTAAAACCAAAACAACTACACCAAGTACCAAGCACCACACCATAGACAACAATCCAACCAAACCCCTCCATCTTCCAACAATCAAGTTGATGAGCTTAGAGCCGCCATGGAAAAACGAGATGAGAGCAACAAGGCCCAATTTGATGCCTTGGGCGCTTAATTGGATAACCTCACCAACATGCTTTCAAAGATGACAATGTCAAACCAACCATCAACTTCCAACAACAACACCAACTAACCATCAAGCTATTCTAACCTTTCATCCCAACCTCAACCAAACCCAAAGGGCGGTCTCAACGCCATCACTCTACGGTCGGGGACTACATTAGAAGAGATACCTCCAAGGGTCATGGGAGACATTTATGAGGAAGAAGTGGTTGTTGGAGCTCCACATGAAGAAGAGGTGGTAGACAAAAGGCATGAGGAAGAAGGAGTAAACCTCAAGGAACCTAAGAGAAAAGCTATAGTGGATGAGTCAATTCCTATTCCATTCCCTTCCATGGTGAAGAAGGCAAAGAAAACACCGGAATTTGATTTGAACATGCTTCAAGTATTCAAGAAGGTTGAGGTAACCATACCACTTCTTGATGCTATTCAACAAATTCCAAAGTATGCAAAATTTTTGAAAGACTTGTGTACACACAAAGATAGGATAGGAGAATTGGAGACATTATCCTTGGGTAGTTCAATTTCTTCCTTGATGGAACCTATTCCAAAGAAATGTGGTGACCCTGGACCTTGTTTGGTGTCTTGTTGTATTGGCAGACGCACTTTTCATGATTGTATGTGTGACTTGGGAGCTTGTATAAGCATCATGCCACTTTCTATCTATGTGCGGTTGAATTTAGCTCCATTAAAGAAGTCGGCGGCAAGGTTTGCCTTAGCCGATAAAAGTGTGATCACGGTGATGGGAATAGCGGAAGATGTACTTGTGGCGATCAAGGATTTGGTTTTTCCGGTTGATTTTTACATCCTTGAAATGCCTCCAACAGAAAATAGAAACTCATCCTCCATTCTACTTGGTAGACCCTTCCTCAAGACCTCTAAATTCAAGTTAGATGCCTTCACCAGCACATATTCCTTAGAGGTTAAAGACAAGACTATCAAGTTCAATTTAGAAAAAGCCATGAAAGATCCTCCCGAAGAACATTCCGTGCTCCGATGTGATGTAATTGATGAAGTGGTAGCGGAAGTGCAAGAAGAAGACCACAACAAGTTGTGCTACCCTATTATTGGGGAGATGGATGGCCAAAAGGATGAACATGAGAAAGTTGTCAAGAATGAACTCCATGAGCTTGATGAAAAGGAACCTCAGCTTGAGGTAAAAAGTGAACTGAAGCCCCTTCCATCTCATTTGAAGTATGCTTTCTTAGAGGACAACCAAAGGTTTTCGGTCATTATTGCTAGTGAGCTTTCAAGTGAAGAAGAAGAAAAGCTCCTAGATGTTCTAAGAAAGTACAGGAAAGCAATAGGATGGAGCCTAGCGGATATTGTGGGAATTGACCCCCGCAAGTGCATGTATAGGATATTTCTCTAAGATGGAGCTAGGCTGGTTAGGCAACCGCAAAGGAGGCTCAACCCGACCATCCTCGATATAGTAAAGAAAGAGGTCACCAGATTACTGGATGCGGATATCACATACCCAATCTCCGACAGTGAGTGGGTGAGCCCGGTCCAGGTTGTTCCCAAGAAGTCGGGCATCACAACGGTCAAGAAGGACGACGGTAAAATGGTCACTAAAAGAGTACAAAATGCGTGGTGAGTGTGTATTGATTACGGAAGACTGAACGCCGCTACACGGAAGGACCACTATCCCTTGCCCTTCATCGATCAGATGTTAGACCGTTTGGCGGGTAAATCTCACTACTGCTTTCTTGATGGCTTTACTGGCTACTTTCATATTCATATTGCTCCTGAAGATTAGGAGAAGACCACATTTACTTGTCCGTTTGGCACCTTTGCCTATAAAAGGATGCCATTTGGACTATGCAATGCACCTGCTACTTTCCAGCGGTGCATGACGAGTGTCTTCTCTGATCTAATGGAGAATTGTCTGGAAGTCTTTATGAATGACTTCAGCATTTATGGTACTTCATTTGATTGTTGCCTAGAGAACTTGGCCAAGGGCTTAGCTAGATGTGTTGACACTAACCTTGTCTTAAATTTTGAAAAATGTCACTTCATGGTACGACAAGATATAGTGTTAGGACATGTAGTATCTCATGAAGGCATTTCTGTAGACACGGCCATGGTCGATGTTATCACCACTTTATCTCACCCCTCATCTGTGAGGGAGGTCCGCTCATTTTTGGGACATGCAGGATTCTATAGGTGCTTTATCAAAGATTTTAGCAAGATTGCTTTGCCATTGTCGCGCCTACTCCAAAAAGATGTGAATTTTGAGTTTGACAGTGAATGTGTGAAAGCTTTTGAAGAGCTAAAGAGAGTTCTTACCACGGCACCGATTGTGCGATGCGTCAAACCATGCTGTAGGCGCCGCGCTTGCACAGCGCGATGGTAAACTCCCTTATGTCATTGCTTACTCTTCTAAAACACTGGATGCAGCACAATCCAACTATACCACTACTGAAAAAGAACTCCTAGCTATTGTTCATGCTTTAGATAAATTTAGATCTTATTTCCTAGGATCAAAGATAGTGGTATACACGGATTATGCATCCTTAAAGTACTTATTGACAAAGAATGAGTCAAAGCCTAGACTTATACGTTAGATCTTGCTTTTGCAAGAATTCGACATTAAGATTAGGGACTGGAGTGGATCTCAAAACCTGGTTGTGGATCATTTAAGCCACATTGAGAATTTGAAATTTGATCCATTTTCGATTAATGACTCATTCCCATTGGATAGTTTGCATGCCGTGTCGGATAGCTTCCTTGGTTTACCCCAATGGCAAACTACTTGGTTGCGAAAATCTTCCCTCCCAACTTTTCGAAAAACCAAAGGGACAAGTTGAGAAGTGATTCCAAATACTATATTTGGGATGACCCTCACTTGTGGAAGAGGGGCGTGGACCAAGTAATTCGAAGATGTGTCCTGGAGTCTGAAATCCAACCAATTCTTGAAGCTTGCCATTCGTCTGAATGTGGTGGCCACTTTGGCCCACAAAGGACCACTAAAAAGGTGTTGGATTGTGGATTCTGGTGGCTAACCTTATTTAAGGATGCCAGCCAGTTATGTGTGTCTTGCCATCAGTGTCAGAAGTCGGGAAACACATTCCAAAGGAATGAAATGCCTCAGCAACCTATGTTTTTCTGTGAGATATTTGATGTATGGGGCATTGACTTTATGGGACCGTTTCCCAACTCTAGTGGGTATCTGTATATTCTGTTAGTGGTTGACTACCTGTCAAAGTAGGTAGAGGCCATACCTACCCGCCTTGACGATGCCAATACCGTTGTTTCTTTTATTGGGAATAACATTGTATGCCGTTATGGGTCGCCACGAGCAATCGTGAGCGACCAAGGATCCCACTATTGTAACAGAAAGGTAGAGGCATTGCTCAAGCGCTATGGAGTGTCGCATAAGGTTGCTACTGATGACAAGTCATCTTAGCCTAGTTTCACTAGCTTTTTTCTTTTGTTTTCAATTGAATTATGCACTTTCTTGAGCCATAAGCAAGCTAATTGGGTAGATTTTCATGCTTCCTTTGATTTAATCAACCATAAATGAATTAATGCAATTTCATGAGGTTTTATGCTATAATTGTCACATATTATGAAAGAATGAATATCTCATGATTTTGAGCATAGCTTTGATGTGTTTGGTTTATTAATGATAGGTGAAGAAAGCTTGGAGAAAATTGATCTCTCTTCTTCCTTGTTCTTGCCCAGCACTCTTTACTTTCCTTGTCTTGGATCTTGGGGTGGAGAATTGAAGGAAATCTGTTTCAATCTCATCTGAGATCTCTCTGTTTCATTTTACTGCATAATTAAATTTCCATTTTGGTTAATTGCTTCTATCTTCTACTTTCTCTGCAATTTACAATTTACAATTCGTTTGCAATTGTTCTTGTTGGATCTAGGAAGGCATTGAGATCTAGACTTGGTTATCTAGTCTCTTGGGTCCTGAGATCTGAATTCCAATTTTACATCCTCTGTTTAATGCTTTTCAATCTCATTTACATTTCTATTTTTAGATCCGATTCAATCCAAGTTATCTTCTACTTCCCTGTTCGTTGCAATTTACTTTTCCTTATTTAATTTCTGCAAATCCAACTCCCAATTCCCTTTACAATTCAAGCCATTTACATTTCTTGCACTTTAAGATTCTGAAATTTACATTTCTTGCATTCTAAGTTTCTGCCATTTAATTTCTTGTTCTTTAAGATTCAGCACTTTAATTCCTGTTCTCTTTAATTTCATGCCAATTACCCATTCCCTTTACTTTCTATGCAATTTAAATTTTGCAAATCACGAATCTCTCAACCAAATCTTGATTCGCTTGACTAAATCAACCACTAAACTAAAATTGCTCAATCCTTCAATCCCTATGGGATCGACCTCACTCCCGTGAGTTATTATTACTTGATGCGACCCGGTGCACTTGCCGGTGAGTTTTGTGTCGGATCGTTTTCCGTACATCAAGTTTTTGGCGCCGTTGCCGGGGATTGATTAGATTGACAATGATTAAGTGAAGTTGAGATCTAGATCAAGCACTTTTTCTTTTCTGTCCTTTAACTTTCAATTAACCCACTAACTGTTTGAATTTTTGCTTGAGCTAACTAAAACTTCATTCTAGCAGTAGATTGAAGTATCACTGGTTTGTGTGTTTCTTATGTTCTGCTTGTATGTCAGGTACAAGAAGAACCACACCAACCTTTCATGAACAAGACGAAAGAACTCTCAGGAGGTTAAGAAGAGCTGAAAGAGGGAAAAATATTGTTGGAGAAGAGGAATCAGAAGAAGAACTCCAAAATATGGAGGAACATTCAACCAATCCACCTGGTGGAGCAGACAATAACAACAACAACCCACCCCAGAGGAGAGTTTTGGCCTCCTACACCTTTGCAAATGCTAGACATTGTGGAAGCAGCATTCTCACCCCTAATGTTAATGCAAATAACTTTGAATTGAAGCCACAACTCATTACATTGGTCCAAAACAACTGCTCGTTTGGGGGAGGACCATTGGAGGATCCAAATCAACATCTATCTACCTTCTTAAGGATTTGTGACACTGTCAAGTCCAATGGCGTGAATCCTGAGACCTACAAGCTTCTGCTGTTCCCGTTCTCATTAAGGGACAAGGCCGCACAATGGCTTGAAACTTTTCCTCAAGGAAGCATCACTAGCTGGGATGACTTGGTGACTAAATTTCTAGCCAAATTCTATCCACCTCAAAGAGGCATCAGGCTGAAAACTGAGGTGCAAACATTCACACAATTGGATGATGAAAATCTGTATGAAGCATGGGAGAGATACAAGGCTCTACTGAGGAAATGTCCACCAGAAATGTTCACTGAGTAGGACAAGCTACAGAACTTCTATGAAGGACTCACCCTAAAGGCTCAAGAATCACTTGACCACTCAGCTGGAGGATCATTGCAACTAATGAAAACAGCAGAAGAAG
>NC_029788.2:57769584-57770407 GCF_000816755.2 Arachis ipaensis
ATCAATATTCCCTTGGCTGAAGCACTTGAGCAAATGCCTCTGTATGCCAAGTTTTTGAAGGAGCTTATCAATAAGAAAAGAAGTTGGGATAAGAAAGAAACCATACTGCTTACTGAGGAATGCAGAGCCTTGATTCAAAAAGGGCTTCCTCCTAAGCTTGAGGACCCAGGGAGCTTTTTGCTACCTTGCACCATTGGGGAATTAACCATCACTAAAGCAATGTGCGATCTAGGAGCAAGTATCAACTTAATACCATCCTCCTTGGTAAAAAAGTTGCATATAGAGGAAGTTAAACCGGTACGGATATCTCTAGAGCTAGTAGATAAGTCAACGATATACCCCAGGGGTATGATTGAAAACCTTCTGGTTAAGGTGGACAATTTCATATACCCTGCAGATTTTTGTGGTTCTAGATTCAGATGGGGATGATGGCGACTCTATTATACTGGGAAGGCCATTCTTGGCCACTGCTAGAGCTATCATAGACATAGAGCAAGGAGAACTAACTCTCCGGATGCATGATAAGAGTGTCACTTTGAAGGTATTACCAGAAGCCCAGTTTAGTAATGAGAGGAGGGACTACATGGAAATTGACAAGGTGATTCACAACAACATCCCAAGGCAGAAGATTGTGCAGAAGGATGAAAAAGTCCAAGGGGATATTGGAGTATTAGCCACTGAAGAGAGAGATCCCCAAGGTAAGCCTACAGCCAGAAAAGAAAGATCAACAAAAAAAGGGATGAAACGCAGAAACAAAACAAAAAGAGGTTGGAAGAACAGGAAGATTCCAACAGAGGGGCTTTCCAAAGGTGACAAAGTGCAA
>NC_029788.2:57770687-57809742 GCF_000816755.2 Arachis ipaensis
TTAAGTTTGGTGTTGTGATGACAAGTCATCTTAGCCTAGTTTCACTAGCCTTTTTCTTTTGTTTTCAATTGAATTATGCACTTTCTTGATCCATAAGCAAGCTAATTGGGTAGATTTTCATGCTTCCTTTGATTTAATCAACCATAGATGAATTAAGGCAATTTCATGAGGTTTTATGCTATAATTGTCACATATTATGAAAGAATGAATATCTCATGATTTTGAGCATAGCTTTGATGCGTTTGGTTTATTAATGATAGGTGAAGAAAGCTTGGAGAAAGGTTGAAGCAAGAAGGAATGGCTAGGAGGAAGAGAGGACAAAAAGTTTGAGCAAAAGTTTGCCTCAAACTTTAGCTCAAACTTTTGGAATAAGTAAAAATGAACCAGGGAGCAAAAAGCTGGACCAAAAGTTTGCCTCAAACTTTTGTGCAAACTTTTCGGTAAAAAGCTTGAGCAAAAGTTTGCCTCAAACTTTAGCTCAAACTTTTGGGAGAAAAGCTTGAGCCAACGTTTGCCTCAAACTTTTTGGCAAACGTTGGCATCAAAAATCAACACCCTGGAGAGCAAAAGTTTGCGCCAACGTTTGCCTCAAACTTTTTGGCAAACGTTGGCGCCTTGAGTGTGCAAGAGGAGGCCAACGTTTGAGCAAAAGTTTGACCCCAAACTTTAGCTCAAACGTTGGTAGCAGCAAAATGGGGTGGCTGATATGAAAAGTTTGAGTAAAAGTTTGCCTCAAACTTTTACTCAAACTTTTACTCAAGCTTTCATGATTCCAAACCCGGTTCACTTCGGTTCTTCTCCAAACTCCAAGAGCAATCAACCAAGGCCTCTATCAACCCAATTCCATCAAGAGCAAAGGCCCAATTGAAGGCTTGAAGACCATTTGAAGAAAGTGTATAAATAGCATAGGATTTAAGTTTTTAGGAGGCTTTCTTTTCGGTTTTGATTAGTACACTTAGTAGAGAGCTCACTTGACATTTCTTAGCATTGTTGTTTTAATTCATGAGAATTTGGAAGGAGAATTGATCTCTCTTCTTCCTTGTTCTTGCCCAGCACTCTTTACTTTCCTTGTCTTGGATCTTGGGGTGGAGAATTGAAGGAAATCTGTTTCAATCTCATCCTGAGATCTCTCTGTTTCATTTTACTGCATAATTAAATTTCCATTTTGGTTAATTGCTTCTATCTTCTACTTTCTCTGCAATTTACAATTTACAATTCCTTTGCAATTGTTCTTGTTGGATCTAGGAAGGCATTGAGATCTAGACTTGGTTATCTAGTCTCTTGAGTCCTGAGATCTAAATTCTCATTTTACTTTCTCTGTTTAACGCTTTTCATGCTCATTTACAATTCTGTTTTTAGATCCGGTTCCATCCAAGTTATCTTCTATTCCTCTGCTTGTTGAATTTTACTTTCCCTTGTTTAATTTCTGCAAATCCAATTCCCAATTCCCTTTACAATTCAAGCCATTTACATTTCTTGCACTTTAAGATTCTGCAATTTACATTTCTTGCGTTCTAAGTTTCTGCCATTTAATTTCTTGTTCTTTAAGATTCAGCACTTTAAATTTCAGTTCTCTTTAATTTCATGCAATTTACCCATTCCCTTTACTTCCCATGCAATTTAATTTCTGCAAATCACAATTCACTCAACCAAATCTTGATTCGCTTGACTAAATCAACCACTAAACTAAAATTTCTCAATCCTTCAATCCCTGTGGGATCGACCTCACTCCCGTGAGTTATTATTACTTGATGCGACCCGGTGCACTTGCCGGTGAGTTTTGTGTCGGATCGTTTTCCGCACATCAGCTACTGCTTATCATCCACAAATAAATGGACAAGCGGAAGTGTCCAACCGGGAAATTAAGAGGATTTTGGAGAAAGTGATCAATCCACAAAGGAAGGATTGGAGCATCCGGTTAGGAGATGCACTATGGGTGTATAGAACGGCCTACAAGACTCTGATAGGGATAAGCCCCTTCCGGATCATCTATGGTAAGGCATGCCACCTTCCAGTGGAGATTGAGCATCGAGCCTATTGGGCGGTAAAGCAGTGCAACATGGATTTAGCCAAGGCAGGTGAAGCCAGGAAGTTACAACTAGAGGAGCTTGAGTGTTTGAGGAACGAATCATATGAGAATGCCCGGATTTACAAAGAAAAGACTAAAGCATTCCATGACCATCACATCCGAAAGAAGGACTTTCAAGAAGGTGATGAGGTCCTCCTCTACAACTCAAGGCTTCGATTCATGCCTGGAAAACTCCGTTCTAGATGGGAAGGACCTTTCAAGGTGAAAGAGATAAAGCCCTATGGAGTGGTGGAGTTGTTTGATCCCAAGAGTGAAGCAACTTTCAAGGTGAATGGACATAGAGTGAAGAAGTACCATGGCTACAAGCCCCTAAAAGAGCTAGAGGTGTTCCTATTGGAGGATGCACCAAGAAGAGAGGAAGCTTAAGAAAAGGACCATCCAACTTAAGGACGTTAAAGAAAAGTGCTTGGTGGGAGGCATCTCACCGTGGTAAGATCTTTCATGTGCATACCATCTCGTCTGTAACCTTAAATTTTTGTGAATTTTATGATCTCTTGATGATTGATTGATTGCATAGGAATGCTAGTTTTATTCTTCTTGTGAATAGATAGGATGTTCATATAGTTTTCATCATTTTGGTATGGATGAATTGTTGAAGTAGGGAGAATGCTATCTCTTGGATAGTGCATGAAATTGTGAAGTATTCTCTTTGACTACTAGCTTAAGCCCCTACCAAGAATGTGTTAGAATAGGTCTTGTTATGTTGAAAAAAAAAGCGAAGAGAAAAAGGAGAAATAGGCACCGACGCGCCAGCGCACTGTGCACGCACGCGCCGGTGGTGCACTTCCTACTCTTGGGCCAAAAACCCGAGAGTCATGCCCACTTCATGCCCATCTCACGCCAGGCACTCACACGTCCGCGTACTTGCCGCCTGCGTGCACCATTGCAAATTACCCATCGACGCGCAAGTGCACTTTGCGCGGGCGCCGATGGTGATATGTGGACTCCCTGGTACAAAAACCAGAGAGTTGTGCCACACTTATGCCACTCTTGTCCCAGAACTCACGCGTCCGTGTGTTGCGTGCGTTCGCGCCGGTTGCGAATTCCTTAAGGCACGCGTCCGCGCAAGGTGTGCGTCTGCGCGCCTGCGCCATTTACCAACTCTGGTACAAATTCCAGAGACTCATGCCAACCTTGTGCCAGTCTCATGCCAAAGGCACAACTCCCCTCGCGCGTGCGCGCCACTGACGCGCACACATCCCTTGCCAAAACCTAACCGACGTGCCAGTGCACTATGCGCGCGTGCGCCGGTTGCGCGAATCAGTTTTAAGGCTTCGCGCCTTGTTCTGCTCCCCTTTTTCACCTTCTTTTATATCATCTTTCTTCTTCTTCTTTCTCCATCACCTCTCCTTTCCTCTTCTTCTTCTACTATCCACCACCACCGTCTCCGGTGACTCACCGGCGACGACCACCTCTTCCGGTGGCACTACACCCCTCCTATTTCTTTCTCATCTTCACAAAAGAAAATTCAACCTTGTTCTTTTACACTTCTCAAGGTTCTACTTCTTCCATTTCTTCTCTTTTATTTCCTTTGCATTATCTCTTCTTCTAGTTAGATTCTTCTTGTTACTTTACTTAATTTCTCTTTTAGTTGCATGATGATATTCCTTACTTTTTTTTTGCTTACTTTTCCTTTTCCTTTTTTTTTTCCATAGATGTTGAATTTGAGTTTAGTTTGCTTTAACAGATCTTTTGTCATTTTCTCCTCATCTTTGCCAATATGTGATGTTTATGTGATAATTGTTGTTTCATTTTGGGCTTTAATTTGATTGAGTATCTTATAATTGCTCTTTGCTTGATAATTGCACACCAAGTGTTCGAGGAAATGCATCAATGCTATTTTGGTTTCTTTTAACAATGTGCTTTCAATTGGGTGCTTCTCCTTATTCACTTGTTGTCTTCTATACGCATTGAGTCTACTTTGCTTGTTGATTAAATACTCATTAAACATCACTTGTCCTTTATTATGGATGCTTGAGACTATCCTTCTCATGCCGTTTTGCATGCTTCACCTCCTCTTGCATCCCATGCCAAGTGTTATGACCCATGTCTTTATGATTAGATTATTGCAATATTTCTTTTGGGCACTACCTTTCACTTGCATGTTTTTGTTAAAATGATTCTGAGTTTAATGTTTTCTTATTTCCCTTCCTTTCCCAGGATGGCCACCAAGAAAGGTAAGGAGAAAGCTCCAAGGAAACCGGCCGCAAAGAGGGCACCCCAAAGATCAACTTCCAAGGCGCACTCTTCATTAGAAGCCAAACCCCTATCCAGGAAGGCTAAGATACCCACTACTATTGATGAGAAAGAAAAGAGCAAACCGGCAAAGGATTCTTCAAGGTTCCCTAACCGCTTCTGTGAACTTGTGTTCCCCTCCATGGTTGTCAGGAACTATCATCCTGAGCATCTACTCACTCCGACGGACAAGGTTGCTCCTTATATTCTACCCCGCATCGAACAGCGAGGATAGGAGTTTCTTTTGGGGAAACCAGGAGAAATCAATCTCTCTTGGGTGAAAGAATTCTACACTAACTACCATCTCTCCTCTCTTCAATCGGTATACATGCGCCGGAAGCAAGTCTCAGTTTCAGAAGAGGCTATTCAGCAAGTGCTTAATGTCCTACCGGTACCGAGTGACAGGGATGGCTACCAAGAAGTCTTACATTAGTGAGAGAAGTTTGGATTTGATTGGGACTCGATCCTCCGAGTCATTGCTGAGCCGGAGACATTTTGGACCCAAGGTCGACTCCGGATGAGGACTAAGTCCATTGAGGCTCGCTTCCTCACTGTAGAAGCTAGAGCTTGGGCCCAGATCCTATCCCACTATGTGCTACCTAGCACCCACAAGTCGTCCTTCTCGGCGGATCTCGCCTTGCTTGTTTGGTGTGTTCTCACGGAGAGGCCGGTGAACATTCCGTTTCTTGTCAAGCAAGCAATGAGTCAAGTTCATGCCCGGGGTAATTTGCCATTTCCAGCATTGGTATCTGATTTAGTTGCTACTACGGGTGTTCCTTGGGAAGCCAAGGACAGGAAGATTCTAGTTCCGGCTAAGGGCGATGTGGTCCCAAGCGAAAAATACTTACATCTTCCCATGAACAACCCAAGCCTTGACATAGCCCTTCCATCTCCTATCCCTTCCACTTCATCATCACCACCACGGCAAGGATTCACACTTCAGAGGATAGAAGATCTACACCGGAAGCTTGATAGATATGAGCGGCGCAATCAACGCCGATACACTTATATCAAGAAGCTTCTGCGTTGTGTTACCCCTAGCATGGAGGAGCCCGAAATATTCACATCCACCTTAAACCCAAGTGATGGGAGCTCTAAAGGAGAGGATAGTGACGGTTCCGGTCCCGACCGCCCTTTGCGCATTGTTCGTAGCACGGAGGACCGTGCTAAATTCTATGTGTGGGGAGGTCGTTCGACCGATCTCCATGGGTAACAATCTCTTCCTTTTAATACCCATAGATTTATCTTTTGCTTAGTAGTTAGTACATTGTTAGTACATTGCATGTGTAGTTAGTTTTGCTTGTAAATACTCCTTGCATGATAGTTAGTTTCTATAGAGTTGCTTGGTCAAAACAATAACTTCTTCCCCAAGAAACTGTGTTTTGGGGTACCCCACCAAATTTTGGAAAATTTTTTTGCAGTAAACTTGCTTTAAGAATGTATTTTGGAACATAGTGATTGAGCTAAGAACATAAGCATGTAAGTTTTGAGCCTATTGCATGGTTATGAATGCATTTACATGATTGAGGCCATCATTTCAATAGTCTCTTTTCCCAAATGGCCTTAACCCTTTTATCTACCATTGCTAACCAATTTTGAGCCCATGATAAACCCTTTTTGTTCTTGAATAGAGCACATTAACAACCCTAAGCGAAAAACCATGAATGTCCCTAAATTTGGATCCTTGATTAGCTTAGGTAAGTTAGGATGTGAAGGGTTCGATGCTCAATTCTTTGTTCCCGGCTTTCACAAGCCTTCATCTAGCAAGTTATATGCACTCCTTAGTGATGTTCAATTTGGTAGGATTCATGAGCTACATACTATTTTCACCCCATATGTTCACATGTGTACTTGGAGGATAGACTTACCCTTGACCAAGTAAGTAGATGATTTTACATTAGTTGCATCCACTCACTTAGGTAGTTTGCATTTCATAAACCCTTTCTCACCATGATCTTTAGTCTTTTTATTCTAAGCATGAGGACATGCTTGGTTTAAGTGTGAGGAGATTTGATAAACCCCAATTTTATGGTTTATATTGTGTAGAATTTGGGGGGTTTTGTCAATATTTCTCGCACTTATTCACAAGAAATGCATGGTTTTATGTTCTCTTCCTAATATTGCTCCATGATGAAAAGCATGCTTATTTTGCCTTAAAATTGCCATATTTTAATCCTCTTCTATTGCCATTTGATGCCGTGATGTATTTGTTGAGTGATTTCAGGAATTATAGGGTAGGAATGGCCTAGAAGAGAGAAAGAAAGCATGCACAAAAGGGAGGAACATGAAGATTTGAATTTTGGGAAAAACAGCGTTGGCGCGTACGCGCACTTCACGCGCACGCGTGGATGAAAACGGCTGGAAGCTGCACGTGACCTCATTAAAGAAAATCATGCCTGGCGATTTCTGAGGCTCATCAGGCCCAAATTCAAGCTGTTTCTGCATGGAAAAGACCCAAGGATGCTAGGGGGAAAGGGGGGATCATTCATTTTACACTAAGACACAATTTTAGCTAGTTTTTAGTTCTTCGTTCTTCTAGAGAGAGAAACCCTTGTTCCTCTCTAGATCTAGTTTTAATTTGATCTTTCCTTATTGAATTCTGAATTAGATCTTGTTAATTACTAGTTTTGATAGTTTAATTTGAATTCCTTAGTATAATTTTGCTTATATCTTGTGTTAGTTTTATGAATTCTTATCAATTGTCATCTTATACCCATTTCATAAATGTTGTGAATCTTGCCTTATTGATGTTACATTGTTGATTTCTATGATTAATTGTGTTGTTTGGATGATTGTATGTTGATAATTGTTAGTGGGTATTTGTTAATTTCAATTTAATTGCAATTTGAACATGTCTTTTATTAATGCTTACCAAGTGTTTGATGAATTGTTTACCTTAATTATGGAGTAGTTCTTTTCACTCTTGGCCTAGGCTAAGGGAATTGGGTAAACTTGAGTCATTGGGTCTAATGGATTTGATGATTTGGGAGCCCTTAGTGGTCAATTTGATAACCATTGATGCTAACCTTCTATTAAGTCAATTAGTAGTGAGGTTTGAACTTATGGGTTGATGTTGACCAAACCATTTGACGTACTTCAAGTATAGAAGTAGACTTAATGAGTTTGGTTCCTCAAAATTGTCAAGATATGGTTATTAGACAAGGATGGTGACCCCAATTTCCATGCCTAGCCAAGAGTTACTTTTATCATTCCTATTTGAAAACCCAAATTCTTAATTACTTGACTTAGTTATAGTCACTTGTTTAGTTTAGAATTGAATCATATTGGATGTTACTTTGTTAGTTTGGAATTGCTCATGTCTTGCTCAGTTATCTGAATTAATTTCTTGCATTTTAAGATTGCTTGCTTGTTAAGATTCCCATTTTATTTTCTTGCTCATGACTTGCAACCCCGGAATTCTAACCAATATTGAAGCACATGTTTGCCCATTCCTTGTGAGACGACCCGAGGTTTGAATACTTCGGTTATTTCTATTGGGGTTGAACTTGTGACAACCAAATCCCTCTCTAAATTTGATCATCGAGGCTTGTTGTCGGTAGAGCTATACTTGCAACGCAACTTTATTGAAAGATTCTTTACCGACATAGTCCACGAGCGCACCATCAGCTGGTTCAGTTGTACGAAGTGTAGGGATTCGTGCACCAAGTTGGTGCCGTTGCTGGGGATTGTTCGAGTTTGGACAACTGACGGATTATCTTGTTCCTTGGATTAGGTATTGTCTTTAATTTTGTTAGAGTCTTTTATTTTATTTTATTTTTCTTTTTTTCGGAAAAAACCAAAAAAAAACTTTTCCAAAAAAAATTTCAAAAACCTTTCCTTTTCCTTGTTTAATCTTTATTTTTCGTTTGAGTCTTTTGTTTGTGTTCTTGTTGAAGTTTTTGAATTCTTTGAGTCTTTCTGTCTAAAAATTTTCAAAATTAGTTTCTTTTGTTTAAATCTTGTGTCAATTCTTAAGTTTGGTTTCCCTTTTTTGGCTTTATTGGCTTGAATTTTTCGAATAGTGTTCTTGGTGTTAATCTTGACCTTCAATTTGTTCTTGTGTTTTCTTTTTGTTTTGTTCTTGTGTTTTCTTTTGGTGTTTTCCTTTTAATTTTTTGAAAAATTGTGTTTTAGTTTTCAAAAAATTTAAGTTTGGTGTCTTTTGCATATTCTTGTTTTCTTTGAATTCTTTGAGTTTTGTTCTTCGTGTTCTTCTTGATCATCAAAATGTTCTTGTTTTTCTTCTTATTTTGATCTTAAAATTTTTATGTTTGGTGTCTCTTTGTGTTTTTCTTCTCAATTTTCGAAAATTTGTCTTCTTAGATCTAAAAATTTTAAGTTTGGTGTTTTTTTATTGTTTTTCTCTTTTTTTATTAAATTAAAAAATTAAAAAAATAAAATATCTTTTCTTATTTTTATCTTAATTTTCGAACATCACAACAAGTTTTTCAAATTTTAATTACAAAATCATTATCTTATCTTATCTTAGTTTTAACTTTCAAAATTCAAATCTTTCCAAAATAAAATCTTTTCAAAAATCATACATTTTTCAAAATCTTATCTTATCTTTCTATCTTTCTTCAAAATTCAAAAATCTTATCTTATCTTATTTCAAATTAAAATTTTAAAATTCAAATTCAAAATTTAAAATTCAAATTTCAAATTTCAAAATTAAACCTTTTAAAAAAATCAAATCTTTTTCAAATCTTTATCTTATCTTGTTTTCAAATTCAAAATTCTAAAATTCAAATTTCAAGATTTAAAATTAAAATTTCAAAATTCAAAATTTAAAATTTAATTTTCAAATTTCAAATCTTTTTAAATTTAAAACTTATCTTCTCTTAACTTCCTTATCTTATTTTCTTACCTAACTTATCTTATCTTTTCTGTCTTATCTTCTTTTAATTTTTAAAAATTAAATCTTTTCAAATCTTTTCAATTCTTATCTTATTTTGTTGTCTTTTTCAAATCTTTTTAAAATCAAATCTTTTCTAATCTTGAATCTTATCTTAATTTCAAATATTTCCTAATTAGTTACTTAACTTCTCTCTCTTCTTTTTCAAAACTTCCTAACTACTTCTTCTCTCTCCTATTTTCGAAATTTCTTCTTCTTTTTCGAAATTCATTAATAAATTTTCAATTCCTTTTAATTAATTAACCTTTATTTTTGAATTTCATAAATAAATAAAACAAAAAAATATTTTAATTCTTGTTTATCTTTTTATTTCTAATTTTCGAATTCTTCTCCTCTCTTTATTCGAATTCTTCTTCTCCTTCTTCTATCTTCATTTTTCTCTCTCTTTCTTCTTCACATCTCACAAGGAGTTCTCTATTCTTTGACATAGAGCTTACATTCTTCTTCTTTCTTTTTTTTTCTTGTTTATGTATGCAGGAACACTGAAGTCACTACGGATCTAAACCCATATACGGATTAGGAGACCTCTGGGTTCTTATTCACTTAAAACTCCTATTGACTCAGATGACTTTAAGGTCAACCTAGACCAGGTCCTGCTGTTACGGCAAAAATGCCAGTTTCATGGACACCCATAGGAAGACCCCAGTAAGTTCATCTCTAACTTCCTGCAGTTCTATGACACTGTAGAGGTCAATGGAGTGAACTGGTATACAAAATTGTGATTCACACTTTTCACAACTCCGCACAACTAACCAGCAAGTGCACTGGGTTGTCCAAGTAATACCTTACGTGAGTAAGGGTCGATCCCACGGAGATTGTCGGCTTGAAGCAAGCTATGGTCATCTTGTAAATCTTAGTCAGGTGGATTCAAATGGTTATGAGGTTTTCATAATTAAAAGATAAATAAAACATAAAATAAAATAAAGTTACTTATGTAATTCATTAGTGGGAATTTCAGATAAGCATTTGGAGATACTTTGTTGCTTCTGAACCTCTGCTTTCCTATTGTCTTCTTCCACTCATGCGTGCTTCCTTCCATGGCAAGATGTATGATCCTCTCAGATGAAAAATACCAGGTACAACTACTGTACGGCTAATCATCTGACGGTTCTCACTAACGTCGGAATAGGATCTCTCTATCCTTTTGCACACTGTCACTGCGCCCAACATTCGCAAGCTTGAAGCTCTTCACAGTCATCCCTTCCCAGATCCTACTCGGAATACTACAGACAAAGTTTAGACTTTCCAGATCTCAGGAATCCCGCCAATGGTTCTAGCCTATACCACGAAGGTTCTAACCTCCGGACTCGGTCCGTGGATTAGAGACCCAAGAGAATATACTCCAGCTGTCGTCCAATGACTATGTTGAACATCATGTAGACCGCTTGTGGTTGTCAGGCACGCAGATCTTGGCTAAGCGAGTAATGAAGATAGTGGGTGATTGTCACGGATCACCCCTTCATTCTGACTTAACTGAATTAAGTACAAGAGTATATCTTGGAGAGGAAGTAGGCGTGAATTGAAAGAAAAACAATAGTACTTGCATTAATTCATGAAGAACAGCAGAGCTCCACAACTTAATCTATGAACTGTAGAAACTCCACCGTAGAAAATACATAAGAGAAAAAGGTCTAAGCATGGCCGAATGGCCAGCCTCCTAAATGTAACATCAAAGTGCCTAAGAGAGCTCTCAATACAATAGTAAAAAGTGCTATTTATACTAAACTAGTTACTAGGGATTACAGAAAATAAGTAACTAAGTGCAAATAGTGCAGAAATCCACTTCTGGGGCCCACTTGGTGTGTGCTTGGTCTGAGCATTGAGCTTTACACATGCATAGGCCATTCTTGGAGTTAAACGCCAGCTTGGGTGCCAGTTTGGGCGTTTAACTCCAGTTCTGGTGCTAGTTCTGGCGTTTTACCCCAAAAAAAGTCTCTGGTGGGCATTTGAACGCCGGTTTGGGCCATCAAATCTCGAGAAAAGTATGGACTATTATATATTTCTGGAAAGGCCAAGATGTCTACTTTCCAACGCAATTGAGAGCGCATCAATTGGGTTTCTATAGCTCCAGAAAATTCACTTCGAGTGCAAGAGGGTCAGAATCCAACAGCATCTGTAGTCCTTTTTCAGCCTCTGAATCAGATTTTTGCCCAGGTCCCTAAATTTCAGCCAGAAAATACCTGAAATTACAGAAAAATACACAAACTCATAGTAAAGTCCAGAAATGTGATTTTTGAATAAAAACTAATAAAAATATAATAAAAAGTAACTAAAACATACTAAAAACTATGTAAAAATAATGCCAAAATGGGTATAAATTATCCGCTCATCACAACACCAAACTTAAATTGTTGCTTGTCCCCAAGCAACTAAAAACAAAATTGGATAAAAAGAAGAGAAAATACAATAAATTCCAAATATCAATGAAGCTCAGTTCCAATTAGATTAGCGGGACTAGTAGCTTTTTGCTTCTGAACAATTTTGGCATCTCACTTTATTCTTTGAAGTTCAGAATGATTGGCATCCATAGGAACTCAGAATTCAGATAGTGTTATTGATTCTCCTAGTTCAGTATGTTGATTCTTGAACATAGCTACTTTATGAGTCTTGGCCGTGACCCTAAGCATTTTGTTTTCCAGTATTACCACCGGATACATAAATGCCACAGACACATAACTGGGTGAATCTTTTCAGATTGTCACTCAGCTTTGCTAGAGTCCCCAGTTAGAGGTGCCCAGAGCTCTTAAGCACACTCTTTTTGCTTTGGACCACGACTTTAACCGCTCAGTCTCAAGCTTTTCACTTGACACCTTCACGCCACAAGCACATGGTTAGGGACAGCTTGGTTTAGCCACTTAGGCTAGGATTTTATTCCTTTGGGCCCTCCTATCCATTAATGCTCAAAGCCTTGGATCCTTTTTACCCTTGCCTTTTGGTTTAAAGGGTTATTGGCTTTTTTTGCTTGCTTTTTCTTTTTTTTCTTTTTCTTTATTTTTTCGCCATTTCTTTTTTTTTTTCTCAAGCTTTGTGTTTTTCACTACTTTTTCTTGCTTCAAGAATCAATTTTATGATTTTTCAGATTATCAATAACATTTCTCCTTTTTCATTATTCTTTCAAGAGCCAACACTTTTAACATTCATAAACAACAATATCAAAAATATGCACTGTTCAAGCATTCATTCAAAAAACAAAAAGTATTGGTACCACATCAAAATAATTAGATTATTTTCAAGATAGAATTTGAAATTCATGTACTTCTTTTTCTTTCACAGAAAATATTTTTCATTTAAAAAAGGTGAAGGATTCATGGACATTCATAGCTTTAAGACATAGACACTAGACACTAATGATCATGTAATAAAGACAAAAACATAGACAAAACATAAAGCATAAAAATTGAAAAACAGAAAAATAAGAACAAGGAAATTAAAGAACGGGTCCACCTTAGTGACGGCGGCTAGTTCTTCCTCTTGAAGATCCTATGGAGTGCTTGAGCTCCTCAATGTCTCTTCCTTCCCTTTGCTGCTCCTCTCTCATGGCCTTTTGGTTCTCTCTGATTTCATGGAGGATGATGGAGTGCTCTTGGTGCTCCATTCTTAGTTGCTCCATGTTGGAACTCAAATATCCTAAAGAGGTGTTGAGTCGTTCCAATAGTTGTGTGGAGGAAAGTGCATCATCTCAGGGATTTCTCGATGAGGAATTTCCTCATGCTCTTATTAAGGTCCATGAGTAGGCTCTCTTGTTTTCTCCATCCTTTTCTTAGTGATGGGCCTGTGAGATGAATCTCTCTATCTCCCACGACTCGGAGGTGGAAGCAATTGCCTTCCCTTTCCTCTCTCTAGAGGTTTCTCCGGCCTTAGGTGCCATTAATGGTTATGGATAAACAAAAAGCAGATCTTTTTCCCACACCAAACTTAAAAGGTTTGCTCGTCCTTGAGCAAAAAGAGAAAGAAAGGGGGGAGAAGAAGAAGAAATAGAGGAGATAGAGGGGGTTTTGGGTTCGGCCAAGGGGGGTAGGAGTGTTTATGATGTGTGAATTTGAAGGTGGTAAGGAGGGGTATTTATAGGGTAAGAGAGAGAGGGAAGTCGTGTATGAAAGGGTTGGGTTTGGGGGGTTGAAATGTTTTGAATTTGAATGGTGAGGTAGGTGGGGTTTTATGATGGGTTTTTGGGGAGTAGTGGATGGATGTGAGTGGTGAAGAGATTGTGGGGAAGAGGGTAGGAGTTGATAGGTGAAGGGGAATAGGTATTGATGGGATTGGTCAAGGGTATTTGGGGAAGGGTGTTATGGAGAGGTGTGAAGAGAAGAGAGAGTGAGTTGGGGTAGGTGGGGTTCCTGTGGGGTCCACAAATCTTGAGGTGTCAAGGAATTCTGCTTCCTACACCTTTCTGGCGTTTAAACGCCCTCTGTGTGCCAATTCTAGTGTTTAACGCCAACTCTGCTACCTTTTCTGGCGTTAAATGCCAGGCTGATGCCCATTTCTGGCGTTTAACGCCCTCCAGACACCCTTTTCTGGTGTTAAATGCCAGTCTGTCTGCCAATTCTAGTGTTTAATGCCAGCCAGACACCAAACACCCTTTCGGGTATTAAACGCCAGTCTGTCTGCCAATTCTGGCGTTTAACACCCAGAATACTGCCAGACTGGGCGTTAAACGCCCATTCTGCTATCCTTACTGGCGTTTAAATGCCAGTTAGCTGTCCTCCAGGGTGTGCTATTTTTGATGTTGTTTTTGATTCTGCTTTAATTCTGCAATTATTTTTATGACTTCACATGATAATCAACCTAAAGAAAACATAAAATAACAATGGAAAACAAATAAATATAATTAAATAACATTGGGTTGCCTCCCAATAAGTGCTTCTTTAATGTCAATAGCTTGATAGTGAGCTATTTAGAGAGCTTCACAGAGATTTAGAGCTTAATGGTGGCCTCCCAACACCACACTTAGAAGTTGAGTGTGGGGGCTCTGTTTGACTCTGTATTGAGAGAAGATTTTCATGCTTCCTCTCCATGGTTATAGAAGAAGATCTTTGAGCCTTAAACAAAAGGTAGACCTCATTCAGTTGAATGACTAACTCTCTTCTGTCCACATCAATCACAGCTTTTGCTGTGGCTAGGAAGGGTCTTCCAAGGATAATGGATTCATCCTCATCCTTCCCAGTGTCTAGGATTATGAAATTAGTAGGGATGTACAGGCCTTTAACCTTCATTAAGACATCCTCTACAAGTCCATAAGCCTATTTCCTTGATTGGTCTGCCAATTCTAGTGAGAATTTTGCAGCTTGTACCTCAAAGATCCCTAGTTTCTCCATTACAGAGAGTGGCATGAGGTTTATACCTAACCCCAGGT
Organism: Arachis ipaensis; assembly: GCF_000816755.2. NCBI lineage: Eukaryota > Viridiplantae > Streptophyta > Magnoliopsida > Fabales > Fabaceae > Arachis > Arachis ipaensis. The sequence continues at coordinate 57,785,280 of NC_029788.2, forward strand.
CACACAGAGCCTTCTCAAAGGTCATGGTGCCTATGGTACAGGGTATTAAGAACTTTCTGGGATCCGGTTTCTTCTGAGGTAATTTTAGTTGAACCAAAGCATTCAGTTCATTGATGAGCAATAGAGGTTCATCCTCCTAAGTCTCATTACCTAATAACTTGGCATTCAGCTTCATGATTGCTCCTAGATACTGAGCAACTTGCTCTTCAACAATATCTTCATCCTCTTCAGAGGAAAAATACTCATTAGAGCTCATGAATGGCAACAGTAAGTTCAGTGGAATCTCTATGGTCTCTGTATGAGCCTCAGATTCCTTTGGTTCCTCATTAGGGAACTCCTTAGTGATCAGTGGACGTCCATTGAGGTCTTCCTCATTGGAAATCACTACCACTTCCTCCTCTATAGGTTCGGCCACTTTGGATATAGTTATGGCCTTGCACTCTAGTTTTGGATTCTCTTCTGTATTGCTTGGGAGAGTACAAGGAGGGATTTCAGTAACTCTTTTACTTAGCTGACCCACTTGTGCCTCCAAATTTTTGATGGAGGACCTTGTTTCAGTCATGAAACTGAGAGTGCTCTTAGATAGATCAAAGACTATGGTTGCTAAGTCAGAAAGGCTCTGCTTAGATTTCTCTGTCTATTGCTGAGAAGATGATGAAAAAGGCTTGCTATTGCTAAACCTATTTCTCCCACTGATGAGATATTTTGGAGGAAATATAAATCTCTCCCAAAACACCCAAAACTAACCGGCAAGTGTACCGGGTCGTATCAAGTAATAAAAACTCACGGGAGTGAGGTCGATCCCACAGGGATTGAAGGATTGAGCAATTTTAGTTTAGTGGTTGATTTCAAAGAAAAGAGATGAAGAGCAATGAACCGGAAATGCAATTCAATTAACAATATAGAAACAGAGAGATCCAAGATTGAGATTGAAACAGAATTTCTTCAATTCTCTAATCCAAGATCCAAGACAAATGTAAAATAAAATTTAAAGCAATGAAGACAAGAAATTAAAGTTCACTACAGTGCAAAAGCTCTCCCAAAACTATTATGGAAATTCTAAAAGGAAAGCTCTCTGAAACTTGAATTCTATCCTATTTATACACTTTCCAAAATGATCTTCAAGCCTTGAGTTGGGCCTTTGTTCTTGGTGGAATTGGGTTGAAAGAAGCCTTGGTTGATTGCTCTTGAAGTTTGAAGAAGAACCGAAGTGAACCAATTGAACCGGTTTTGAAGTTAGCCAAAGTTGGTCCCAACGTTAGGGCCAAAGTTAGGGGTCTAACTTTGACCCCTTTGACCCATAGCAGCAAGCATGATTTCTCTGGTTTGGACGTTGGTGCCAACGTTAGGGGTCTAACTTTGACCCTAACGTTGGCCTTGCTTAGTGCTAGTGGCGCCAGCGTTAGCCTCCAAGTTAGGGGGCTAAAGTTGGCGCAAACGTTGGTAGCCCAGGGAGAAACTCTCAAGTTCCAACGTTAGCCTCCAAGTTAGGGGGCTAAAGTTGGCGCAAACGTTGGTAGCCCAGGGAGAAACTCTCAAGTTCCAACGTTAGCCTCCAAGTTAGGGGGCTAAAGTTGGCGCAAACGTTGGTAGCCCAGGGAGAAACTCTCAAGTTCCAACGTTAGCCTCCAAGTTAGGGGGCTAACGTTGGCGCAAACGTTGGCTGGCCCAGGGATGAGTTTCAAGTTTCTCTTGCCAACGTTAGCCTCCAAGTTAGGGGGCTAACGTTGGGGCTAACTTCATGCAACCCGGTTCAATTCTCACTTATTCCATTGTCCTCTCTTCACTTCTAGCCATTCCTCTTTGCTTCAACCTTTCTCCAAGATTTCTTCACCTATCATTGATCAACCAAACTTTAGGTTGCTCTTGATAGTGGACTTTCAGCTGATGATCCCGGGTTAGTTAACCCAAGTCATCAAGTGTTGATGCACTCCAAAGAGCTTAATAATCCAAGCAGATCCTAATACAAAGACACCACAGGCATATATTCTAAGGTTCAAGCTATTGGTGTCCAGCTTTGTTTCTTTTTGTTTTTCTTTTGTTATGCTACTTTTTGGCTATTTCTTTTCTTTCTTTCTTTTTGTTTTTCTTTTCAACCAAGGACTTTTATTTGATTGAGATTCATAGACAGTAGCTACTTTCTACTTAAGAGGAGACATCCTAGTGTTCTTATTCATTAAAGGTGAGCTACTATACAATCACACATATACCACCACTTACTTTTATTTTACTTCTATCTAACAGAGAACTATTTCACTTCACATTCAAACATTTCTTTTATTGAATTAAAGATGCAGGGGACAAAGCATGCATTTAGTTAAGTGAAAGTGAACACACAAGCACACACTTAAGCTAGCATATTTATTTCAACTAGAACACTCAAGATGCAAAATGGCTGAACTAACAGTTACTGTTGCAATGGTAACTCTCAAACTTCCAAATTAGAATAGTTCAATGCTGATAGAATTAAGTGACAATACAACCTCTTGGTGGCTTCTTCTTCTTTCTCTCAGCTAATGGTGTGTAGTCCTCCCAAGAGAGTGATTGAATTTCTGCAGTGTTAATGGAAGTTGCTTGTTTCTCAAGCCCTTAGATGACTGGTTAGTGTGCAAGACTTTCTTGTAGGCGTTTGAACTTACGTTGGTGTGTGAACACCAAACTTAGTTCCTTACCACCTTTCTCATGCCTCAAAATAACTATATGTGAAATCCTCCTATCTTTGTTAAAGACAATAAAAACTAGAAAAACTAAAAAGTAAACAATTGGTTAATTAGTTTATCTGATTACTCGGAGCTAGCATCCATGTATGCAGAAGGTGAGAATGTGCTTTTAAATGAGACTTTGGTGGAACACCAAACTTAGAATCTTTCATTCTCTCTTAATTTATTTTGGTGTGCAACACCAAACTTAGCTCCTTGCAATATAGATAAGTCTAATTAACCCTTTTCTTGAATTAGCTATGAGAAGTGAACTACCTCAGGTTGGGTTGCCTCCCAACAAGCGCTTCTTGACATCAATCCACTTAGATCATGGGGGTTGAAAATCATAGTGCCTCAGCTTTTCTCCTCTTACTGTGGACCTCCTTCCAGTCTCCTCTTTGATGATCTCTAGGTGTTCAAGTGAAAGAACCCGGTTTACAGTGTAGTATTCGGATGATTGTGGGGACACCTTCATTGGTTGGGTGTTTAACACTACTTTATCCCCTGGTGAAAAGCCTTCAGTAGGGATCTTCTTGTTCTTCCACCCTCTTGGCCTCTCCTTCTTTTCTTTCTCAAAAGATACCCCCTGCCTTGGTGGTTCCTTATCTGAGATGTTGAATTTCTCATCTGGAGGTTTTGGATCTAGTTCCTCCTTGATTTCTTTGGTCTGTTGCACCATCTCTACTTTTTTTAAGCATGGATTCGGAAGTCTTGGAGCTAACTCATTGACTACCTTCTTCTCCCTAGTCTTTTCACTTCCCACTATGATTGCTTTGCACTCCTCCCACTTTGTAGCTTTTCCTTTGTCCTTTGGATTGGAGATTGTATCACTTGGGAGAACATTGGTTGGCCGTTCAGCTTGTTTGGCCAATTGTCCTACTTGTCGTTCAAGGTTCTTCATGGTAGCTTCATTTCTCTCTTGCATTTTGACCAAGCTCTGAGTGGACTGAGCAATTGCTTGTATGGCTGCCTCAAGACTTGAAATTCTACTTTCATGATGGTCTATTGGTGGTATGATGGGGGTGGAATGTGGTTGCTGGAAGTTATTTGTAGGGGTAGTGTGGTAGTTTTGGGGGTTAGATGTTGGTGCGAAAATGCTATTTTGATGAGTTTGTGGATTGTGGTGGGGTGGTTGATATGTATTCTGTGGTTTCTTGTATTGATTATTATTAGCGTTTTGCTGGTCGTGGTTTGAGTAAGTTGTGTTTCTTGAGTTGTTTTGGTTTGAGTTTTTCTGCCACGGTTGCTGGCTGTGGGTGTGGTTATCTCCCCATTTGAGATTTGGATGGTTCTTCCAGGATGGTTTGTGGGTGTCACCATAAACCTCATTTTGGCATGAGCCTTGGTTATGCACATATTGAGGTTGTTCCTGCTGCTGATTTTCTTGGTTTTCTTCATTTTGCCCCCATTTGGTTGATGGTTGGCTTGTATTCACTGTTGCAACTTGCAAGCTATCAATCTTTTTAGCCATCTGCTCAAATTGTTGTTGAATCTGCTCCTGCATTATCTTGTTTTGAGCTAGGAGGATGTCAACCCCTTCCATTTCTAACACTCCTTTCCTTAGTGATGGTTGGCGTTGTCTCTGATGGCCAAAGAAATATTGGTTGTTAGCCACCATGTCAATAAGATTTTGAGCTTCTTCTGCTGTTTTCATCAGTTGCAATGATCCTCCAGCTGAGTGGTCAAGTGATTCTTGAGCCTTTAGAGTGAGTCCTTCATAGAAGTTCTGTAGCTTGTCCCACTCAGTGAACATTTCTGGTGGACATTTCCTCAGCAGAGCCTTGTATCTCTCCCATGCTTCATACAGATTTTCAGCATCCAATTGTGTGAATGTTTGCACCTCAGTTTTCAGCCTGATGACTCTTTGGGGTGGATAGAATTTGGCTAGAAATTTAGTTATCAAGTCATCCCAACTAGTGATGCTTCCTTGGGGAAAAGTTTCAAGCCATTGTGCGGCCTTGTCCCTTAATGAGAACGGGAACAGCAGAAGCTTGTAAGTTTCAGGATTCACACCATTGGACTTGACAGTGTCACAAATCCTTAAGAAGGTAGATAGATGTTGGTTTGGATCCTCCAATGGTCCTCCCCCAAACGAGCAGTTGTTTTGGACCAATGTAATGAGTTATGGCTTCAATTCAAAGTTATTTGAATCGACATTTGGGGTAAGGATGCTACTCCCACAATGCCTTGGATTAGCAAATGTATATGAAGCCAAGACTCTCCTCTGGGGTTGACCATTATTGTTGGCCATTCTCACTGGTGGATTTGTTGGATTCGTTGAGTGTTCCTCCAATTCATGATATTCATCATCTGATTCTTCCTCTCCAGCAACATTTTTTTCTCTTGCTTCTCTTCTTAGCCTTCGGAAGATTCTTTCGTCAGTTTCATGAAAGGTAGGGATCTCTCTTCTTGTATCTGACATACAAGCAAAACACAAGAATCACACAATACCAGAAAAGCAATAACACTTCAATCTATGGCTGAAGTGAAATATTAGTTAGCTTAGGCAAAAATTCAAACAGTTAGCGGGTTAATCAAAATTAGAGAAAAATAAAGAGAAAGTGCTTGATCTAGATTACCACCTCACTTAATCATTGTCAATCTAATCAATCCCCCGCAACGGCGCCAAAAACTTGATGAGATATTTTGGAGGAAATATAAATCTCTCCCAAAACACCCAAAACTAACCGGCAAGTGTACCGGGTCGTATCAAGTAATAAAAACTCACGGGAGTGAGGTCGATCCCACAGGGATTGAAGGATTGAGCAATTTTTAAGTCTAGATCTCAATGCCTTCCTAGATCCAACAAGAACAATTGCAAGGGAATTGTAAATTGCAAAGAAAAGAGATGAAGAGCAATGAACCGAAAATGCAATTCAATTAACAGTAAAGAAACAGAGAGATCCAAGATTGAGATTGAAACACAATTTCTTCAATTCTCTAATCCAAGATCCAAGACAAATGTAAAATAAAATTTAAAGCAATGAAGACAAGAAATTAAAGTTCACTCCAGTGCAAAAGCTCTCCCAAAACTATTATGGAAATTCTAAAAGGAAAGCTCTCTGAAACTTGAATTCTATCCTATTTATACACTTTCCAAAATGATCTTCAAGCCTTGAGTTGGGCCTTTGTTCTTGGTGGAATTGGGTTGAAAGAGGCCTTGGTTGATTGCTCTTGAAGTTTGAAGAAGAACCGAAGTGAACCAATTACACCGGTTTTGAAGTTAGCCAAAGTTGGTCCCAACGTTAGGGCCAAAGTTAGGGGTCTAACTTTGACCCTAACTTTTCATAGCAGCAAGCGTAATTCTCTGGTTTGGACGTTGGTGCCAACGTTAGGGGTCTAACTTTGACCCTAACGTTGGCCTTGCTTAGTGCTAGTGGCGCCAGCGTTAGCCTCCAAGTTAGGGGGCTAACGTTGGCGCAAACGTTGGTGCCCCTCCCTTTGTGATTCATGTGCCAACGTTAGCCTCCAAGTTAGGGGGCTAACGTTGGCGCAAACGTTTGCCTTCTCCCCCTTTATAACTCATGTGTCAACGTTAGCCTCCAAGTTAGGGGGCTAACGTTGGCGCAAACGTTGGCTTGCCAGGGAGAAACTCTCAAGTTCCAACGTTAGCCTCCAAGTTAGGGGGCTAACGTTGGAGCTAACGTTGGCCTCTTCCTTCACCATTATTATTATTGAAGCCTTGATTAGGCTTCTTCTGATCCTTCCATGAGAAATTAGGATGATTCTTCCATGAAGGATTATAGGTGTTTCCATAGGATTCTCCCATGTAATTCACCTCTTCTATTATAGGATTCTCAGGGTTATAAGCTTCTCCTTCAGAGGAGGCTTCTTTAGTACTGCCTGATGCAACTTGCATTTCAGTCATACTTTGAGAAATCATATTAACTTGCTGAGTCAATATTTTGTTCTGAGCCAATATAGCATTCAGAGTATCAATCTCAAGAACTCCTTTTCTTCTGAGTTGTCCCATTATTCACATGATTTCTTTCAGAAGTGTACATGAACTGGTTATTTACAACCATTTCAATGAGTTCCTGGGCTTCTGCAGGCATTTTCTTCAGATGAAGAGATCCACCATTAGGAGAATTGAGTTCCAACATGGGACAACTAAAGATGGAGCACCAAGAGCACTCCATCCTCCTCCATGAAATTAGAGAAGACCAAAGAGCCATGAGAGAGGAGCAACAAATGCAAGGAAGAGACACTAAAGAGCTGAAGCACTCCATAAGATCTTCAAGAGGAAGAACTAGCCGCCATCACTAAGGTGGACCCATTCTTTAATTTCCTTGTTCTTTATTTTTCTGTTTTTCGTTCCCTATGCTTTATGTTTTATCTATGTTTGTGTCTTTATTACATGATCATTAGTGTCTAGTGTCTATGTCTTAAAGCTATGAATGTCCTATGAATCCATCACCTTTCTTAAATGAAAAAATGTTTTAATTGCAAAAGAACAAGAAGTGCATGGTTTCAAATTTTATCTTGAAGTTAGCTTAGTTATTTTGATGTGGTGGCAATACTTTTTATTTTCTGAATGAATGCTTGAACAGTGCATATTTTTGAATTTGTTGTTTATGAATGTTAAAATTGTTGGCTCTTGAAAGAATAATGAAAAAGGAGAAATGTTATTGATAATATGAAAAATCATAAAATTGATTCTTGAAGTAAGAAAAAGCAGTGAAGAACAAAAAATTGCAAAAAAAAAAAAGAAAAAGCAAGAAAAAGAAAAAGCAAGCAGAAAAAGCCAATAGCCCTTTAAACCAAAAGGCAAGGGTAAAATAAAAAGGATCCAAGGCTTTGAGCATTAATGGATAGGAGGGCCCAAAGGAATAAAATCCTGGCCTAAGCAGTTAAACCAAGCTGTCCCTAACCATGTGCTTTTGGCGTGAAGGTGCAAGTGAAAAGCTTGAGACTGAGCGGTTAAAGTCTAGATCCAAAGCAAAAAGAGTGTGCTTAAGAACCCTGGACACCTCTAATTGGGGACTTTAGCAAAGCTGAGTCACAATCTGAAAAGGTTCACCCAGTTATGTGTCTGTGGCATTTATGTATTCGGTGGTAATACTGGAAAACAAAATGCTTAGGTCCACGGCCAAGACTCATAAATTAGCTATGTTCAAGAATCAACATACTAAACTAGGAGAATCAATAACACTATCTAAATTCTGAGTTCCTATAAATGCCAATCATTCTGAACTTCAAAGGATAAAGTGAGATGCCAAAACTGTTCAGAAGTAGAAAGCTACAAGTCCCGCTCATCTAATTGAGATTAATCTTCATTGATATTTTTGAGATTCATTGCATATTCTCTTCTTTTTATCCTATTTTGATTTTTGTTGCTTGGGGACAAGCAACAATTTAAGTTTGGCGTTGTGATGAGTGGATAATTTATACCCTTTTTTGGCATTGTTTTTACATAGTTTTTAGTATGTTTTAGTTAGTTTTTATTATATTTTTATTAGTTTTTATTCAAAATTCACATTTCTGGACTTTACTATGAGTTTGTGTATTTTTTTGTGATTTCAGGTATTTTCTGGCTGAAATTGAGGGACCTGAGCAAAAATCTGATTCAAAGGCTGAAAAAGGACTGCAAATGCTGTTGGATTCTGACCTCCCTGCACTCGAAGTAGATTTTCTGGAGCTACCAAAGCCCAATTGGCGCGCTCTCAATTGTGTTGGAAATTAGATAACCTGGGTTTTCCAGCAATATATAATAGTCCATACTTTGCCCGAGATATGATGGCCCAAACTAGCGTTCAAGGTCAGCCTAAAACATTCTGGCGTAAAACGCCCAAACTGGCACCAGAATTGGAGTTAAACACCCAAACTGGCACCAAAGCTGGCGTTTAACTCTAAGAAGAGTCTCTACACATGAAAGCTTCAATGCTCAGCCCAAACACACACTAAGTGGGCCCCGAAAGTGGATTTCTGCACTATCTGCACTTAGTTACTTATTTTTGTAACCCTAGCTACTAGTTTAGTATAAAAACTACTTTTAGTGATTTATTTTATATATTTGGATCAATTTAGATCCTTGATCAGTTTTAGGCTATCATAAATCATATTGTACACGTTTGGAGGCTGGCCTCACGGCCATGCCTGGACCTTCATCACTTATGTATTTTCAACGGTGGAGTTTCTACACCTCATAGATTAAGGTGTGGAGCTCTGCTGTTCCTCATGAATTATTGCAAAGTACTATTGTTTTTCTATTCAACTCAAGCTTATTCTTATTCTAAGATATTCATTCGCACACAAGAACATGATGAATGTGATGATCAAGTGACACTCATCACCATTCTCACTTATGAACGCATGCCTGACAAACACTTCTGTTCTACATGAAAACAAGCTTGAATGCATATCTCTTGGATTCCTGGTCCATGCATTTGATTGTCTCTCCTGACAGCAGAGCCTTCAATTCCTTGAGATCAGAGTCTTCGTGGTATAAGCTAGAATCATTTGGCAGCATTCTTAAGATCCAGAAAGTCTAAACCTTGTCTGTGGTATTCCGAGAAGGATCTAGGATGGAATGACTGTGACAAGCTTCAAACTCGCGAGTGTTGGGCATAGTGACAGACACAAAAGGATCAATGGATCCTATTCCAACATTAGTGAGAACCGACAGATGATTAGCCGTGCGGTGGCAGCGCATTTGGACCATTTTTATTGAGAGGACGGACGGTAGCCATTGACAACGGTGATCCCCCAACATACAGCTTGCCATAGAAAGGAGTATGAATGATTGAATAAAGGTAGTAGGAAATCAGAGATTCAGAAGGAGCAAAACATCTCCATACGCTTATCTGAAATTCTCACCAATGAATTACATAAGTATCTCTATCTTATTTTATGTTCTATCTATATTTTAATTATCAAAACCTCATAACCATTTGAATCTGCCTGCCTGAGATTTGCAAGATGACCATAGCTTGCTTCAAACCGACAATCTCCGTGGGATCGACCCTTACTCACGTAAGGTATTACTTGGACGACCCAGTGCACTTGCTGGTCAGTTACACGGAATTGTGAAGAAGTCTTGAGATCACGTTCTTCCACACCAAGTTTTTGGCGCTATAGCCAGGGAATGAATAATCATGATTTCACGTACCAATGATCCTTTCGGATGAAAAATACCAGGTACGATCTCTGCACGGCTAATCAACTGTCGGATTTCTCGTCTCGGATGAAAAATACCAGGTACAGCTACCGCACGGCTAATCATCTGTTAGTTCTCACTAGCGTCGGAATAGGATCTCTCTATCCTTTTCCACACTGTCACTGCGCCCAACATTCGCAAGTTTAAAGCTCTTCACAGTCATCCCTTCCCAGATCCTACTCGGAATACCACAGAAAAGGTTTAGACTTTTTGGATCTCAGGTATGCTGCAAATGATTCTAGCCTATACCACGAAGGTTCTAACCTCCGGACTCGGTCCATGGATTAGAGACCCAAGAGGATATACTCCAGCTGTCGTCCAATGACTACATTGAACGTCATGTAGACCGCTTGTGGTTGTCAGGCACGCGGATCTTGGCTAAGCGAGTAACGAAGATAGTGGGTAATTGTCACGGATCACCCCTTCATTCTGACTTAACTGAATTAAGCACAAGATTATATCTTGGAGAAGAAGTAGGCGTGAATTGAAAGAAAAACAATAGTACTTGCATTAATTCATGAAGAACAGCAGAGCTCCACACCTTAATTTATGACGTGTAGAAACTCCATCGTAGAAAATACATAAGAGAAAAAGGTTTAGGCATGGCCGAATGGCCAGCCTCCCATATGTAACATCAAAGTGCCAAAGAGAGCTCTCATTACAATAGTAAAAAGTTCTATTTATACTAAACTAGTTACTAGGGATTACAGAAAATAAGTAACTAAGTGCAGATAGTGCAGAAATCCACTTCTGGGGCCCACTTGGTGTGTGCTTGGGCTGAGCATTGAGCTTTACACGTGCATAGGCCATTCTTGGAGTTAAACGCTAGCTTGGGTGCCAGTTTGGGCGTTTAACTCCAGTTCTGGTGCCAGTTCTGGCGTTTTACGCCAGAAAAAGGTCTCTAGTGGGCGTTTGAACGCCAGTTTGGGCAATCAAATCTCGGGCAAAGTATAAACTATTATATATTTCTGGAAAGCCCAAGATGTCTACTTTCCAACGCAATTGAGTGTGAGCCAATTGGGTATCTATAGCTCCAGAAAATCCACTTCGAGTGCAGGAGGGTCAGAATCCAACAGCATTTGCGGTACTTTTTCAGCCTCTGAATCAGATTTTTGCTCAGGTCCCTCAATTTCAGCCAGAAAATACCTGAAATTACAGAAAAATACACAAACTCATAGTACAGTCCAAAAATGTGATATTTGAATAAAAACTAATAATAATATAATAAAAAGTAACTAAAACATACTAAAAACTATGTAAAAATAATGCCAAAAAGGGTATAAATTATCCGCTCATCATGAACCCTGAAGTCCCTAGACTAAAACTCTTCCCATTTCCTCTGAGTGATCAAGCAAATGAATGGTGGCATGTTGAACTTAGAAGAAGTGTGAACACTTGGGATAAAGTTGTTAACAAATTTCTAAATAAGTTCTTTCCCTCACAGAGACTAACAAAGCTAGTGACAGATGTCCAAACCTTCAGGAAGAAGGAAAGCGAGTCCCTCTATGATGCTTGGGAGAGGTACAAGCTGATGTTCAGAAATTGCCCTCGCCATGTGTTGTCTAGATGAGGCAAGACGATAATCTTCTAAGAAGCTATCTTTGAGATGGCCAGAGAGACAATAGATCACTTTGTAGGTGGTTCTCTGGACCTTATAGAGACACATAAAGAGGCTGATGAGCTTATTGAGCTGGCTGCCAATAACCAGCACTTATACTCCTGTAAGGATACTCCAGTTAGGACAGAAGTTCTAGACATGGAGACTATAGCTGCACCCCCTGCTGAGGTATATAATGCTCCCAATGATATGAGTGATAACTACCCTCAAAGAGACACTCTAACCCATGACCAGTGGACACCTGAGCAGGTTAATATTCCTCTTATGGGGTTGTTTGAGGAAGTGCACCCCTTTAGGGCCCTCACAGAAAGCCTGATGCTCTCTGGAAAGGAGACCTTAAAAGAAGGTGGGACAGTAGTCTTCACCAGGGAGGCCAAACCTCAGGAGCATGCTACTGAGGAACTTAAGGCAATCAAGAACCAGGAGGATCCTGAAAATGCCAGTGAGCACACCCCTACAGAGGAGAAGGAACCTCGAGTTGAATCTTCTCTGGGTGTGCAAGAGGAGCATGTGATTACCACAGAACACCCCATTGCAGAGGTAAAAGAACCTCAAGAACTACCTCTCCTAGACATGTAGAAAGACCCAACAAATGAGCAGTTGGCTCATTTCCTAGCAGTCCTTAAGGAGCTGCAAGTCAATATCTCTGTTGCAAAGGTATTGGAAAAAAAGACCCCCTATACGGCCTATCCAAAAACATTCTTTTTGAAAAGAAAGACCTAAGGGGAGAAGAAATAGAGGTACTTACTGAGAAGTACAGTATCCTAATTCAGAATGAGCTGGCAAGGAAGATGCCAGATCCAGGAAACTTTCAGATCCTATGGATTACTGGAAAGATCACTTTTGACAAAGTCCTGTATAATCTTGGCTTAAGTTTAAATCTGATACCTTCATCTATGATGAAGAAGCTAAAAATCCAAGAGGCACAAGAAACAAGGATTACCTTGCATGATGATTGGATGGTGTTCAAGGTTCTTGACCATCCATTACCCCCTGAAAAGGGAGGCACATGCATAAAGGATTCAACATTCAAGCCTCCTCTCTTGGATGGAACTAATTCAATCCCTCCTAAGACCAAACGTAAGTTTGTTGTTGGATGTACACTATCCACCAAGGAGGAAGGCCCCAAAAAGAAGATACCTAGGGGCTGGAAAAACAAAAATATCCCTACTGAAGGCTTTTCACCATGAAAAATGGTAATGTTCACTTATCTCATCATGGTATTCACCATGGAAAAGGGAAGTGGCAAGAAGGGACACCAACATATTGCTGCAAGCCCAACCCTGCCTCATGCAGTGAACAAGAGCTTGTCTCTTGAGCGTATTAAGCTAATCTATGAGAGCACAGGAAGGAAGCTCCCAGTAAGGAGTAAGGATTTATTCCTCTATGATTATCTTCCTCCTTGAAGGAGTTGTCCGTCAAGCTAATGACATTAAAGAAGCGCTTGTTGGGAGGCAACTCAACCATAAGTAGAGTATTTCTGTTCTTATTTCTTTTGTTTATATTCATTATAGTTTATTTTTAGAGTTTTCCCTTGCTTTTTAATGTTTGTGATCATGTGCAGTAGCTAGAATAGAAACAAAAACAGTCAGAGCTGGAAATAGAACACCCTGGAGCAGAAACCTTGCTAGCGTTGAACGCCAGACAAAGAGCCAGAGTGGGCGTTCAACGGCCTTTGGGGAGCAACAAGATGGCGTTGAACGCCAGCCAGGGAGCTGATGCGTGAGCATCTTTCCTATTTTTTTCTAGTAAATTTGCATGTAAATTCGCGAAAAAGACCATCGATGCGTGCCCGTGACCGACGCATACGCCTGACATGCGCAATGTGAAAAAAAAACGCAGAAAGACGCTGGGGGTGATTTATGGGCTGTTTTGACCCAGTTTCCAGCCCAGAAAACACAGATTAGAAGCTGCAGAATGGACAAATCAGGTGGTCCCCACCCATCAGCTGAAGACTTGTTAATTAATTCGAATCTAAATTCAAATTTGATTTTTAAATAGGAAAAGATATTATTTTAATTTTAATTTTAGAAATTTGATTTTTAAATTATTAGTATTAGTTATAAAAGGGGATTCAGATCCACCAGATTGGAAGGGAGTACATTTTACCTGAATCCTTATTTTCTCTTTACCATGAGCAACTAATCCTCCATTGTTAAGGTTAGGAACTCTGTCTATTTCTATGGATTGATTTTATTGCTTTTTCTATTTTAATTTATGTATGGATTTATAATTTAAGAATTGTTTTCGCTCTTTATTTTATGAATTTGGGTGGAACGGAAGTATGACCCTCTTTCTATTTGAGTTCTTGTATAACTTGGAAAAGCTCTTTACTTGAACAACAGTTTGAAAACATATTCTCCTAAATTTTAATTATCTGGATTTAATGGGATATGTGACATATAATCCTTTTATTTTTAGGTAATTAGAGTTTTTGTGGCATATAAACTGGAATTTGATCATCACTCTCTAATTGGAATTAATTGACTAAGGAATTGGCTGTTGATGAATTTTATAGGAGACTAGGAAGGTCTAAGGAATTAGGGTCTAGTCACATATAGTTTGCCATAAATTAAATCCTACATGATTAAAATAGTTAGTAAAGAAAAATTAATCCAGAAAAATAGATAACTCTGAAGCCTTAACTATCTTCTCCATATTTTCTTCCCAAAGTATTTACTTGCCTTTCTTCAATATTCTTTATATTGTTTAATGTCTTTTATATTGCATCTTAACACTATTTTCTGTTTGTCTAACTAATCCTATCAAACACTATTGTTGCTTAATCTATCAATCCTCGTGGGATCGACCCTTACTCAACGTAAGGTATTACTTGGTACGACCCGGTACACTTGCCGGTTAGTTTGTGGTTAGAAATACCGCACCAGGAGCCAGGTTGGGCGTTCAATGCCCAAAAAGGAAGAAGACATGCGTTGAACGCCAGGAAAGAAGTTCCTCCCGGGCGTTCAACGCCATAAATGGGAGGTAGGCTGGCGTTGAACGCCAGCTATGGTCAAGCTGAGTGTTCAATGCCCATATGGAGGACAGGGAATTTGAAAAAAAAATTTCCCTAGTTTTCCTTTTTTCCGTCCCCCCCCCGCTTTACTGTTTCGTTTTATTTTTTTAGTCCGTTTTTATTTTTTTATTTTATCCCATTTTTACTGAAATTAAGTTTGGTGTCCCCTAGTTAGTCTTATTTTAATTTTTCTTATTTAATTTGCCTAATAATTTTTAAAATTTTTAGTAATAATTTTTCTAGTAATTTTTGAATTTTAGTGTTTGTTTGTTTTATTCAATATTTTTATCTCTTTATTCAGGTTACCTCACTGGAAATTCTATGCACTCTGACGTAGAGGGTTCCATCTTTTCTTGTCTTCTGTTTGTTTATGCGCAGGAACAGAGGCAAGGAACATCTCTTAGACTTTGATCCTGAACCTGAAAGAACTTTCAGGCGGCGTTTACAACAAGCAAGACTTTACAAGGTTATAGAATCCACTATGGATCCTAACAATAATGCTAATGCCAATGTGGCAAATCCGAACGGAGATGGTCAACAGAGGAGAGTGCTTGGCTCTTATTCTGCCTCTACTGCGGATCTCTATGGAAAAAGCATTGTGGTACCTCCTATAGCTGCAAACAAGTTTGAGTTGAAGCCATAATTGGTCACCCTGGTGCAATAAAACTGCCAGTAACACGGACTTTCGCATGAAGATCCAAATCAGTTTATATCTGATTTTCTGCAGATTTGTGATACTGTGAAGACAAATGGTGTAAAGCCAGAGGTGTACAAACTCATGCTCTTCCCGTTTGCTCTGAGGGATAAAGCAAAGCTGTGGTTGGATTCCTAACCAAAGGAGAGTCTGAATACTTGGGAAAAGGTTGTTACATAATTTCTCACTAAATTTTTCCCACCAAAGAAGCTAACTAAGCTCAGGTTGGAGGTTCAGACTTTCAGACAGAAGGAGGGTGAAACTCTTTATGAAGCTTGGGAGAGATACAAGCTACTGACTAGGCAATGCCCTTCGGACATGTTCTCCAAATGGACCCAACTAGATATCTTTTATGAAGGTTTGGGTGAGATGTCCAAGATGAGCCTAGACACTTCTGCAGGCGGTTCATTGCACAAGAAGAAGACACCAAAGAAAACTATTGAGCTGATTGAATTGGTTGCAAGCAACCAATATTTATACTCATCCAACAGAAATCCTGTGAACTTTGAGACCCCTCAGAAGAGAGGCGTGTTGGAAGTAGAAGCTGTTAATGCTCTTCTTGCTCAGAACAAGTTGATGTCTCAGCAAATAAATCTACTTACTCAACAGATGGGTGGCATGCAAGTCTCAACTATCAACACCCAAAATCCACCACAGGAAGTCTCCTATGACATGGCAGGTAACTTTATGCAAAATGATAATTATGATTAAGCTCAACCCTCTTCGGAATAGGTGAATTACATGGCGAGTGGTCCTAGAAATCCCAACAATGATCCATATTCTAAGACATACAATCAGGGATGGAGGAATCACCCAAATTTTGGGTGGAGAGATCAACTTCAGAGACCTCAGAACTTCAACAATAGTTCTCAGGGCGGTTTTCAACAGAACAACTATAATAACCGCCAATTTCAGTCTCAGCAACAACAACCACCTCAGCAGGCAAATTCTAAATCCCAAGAAGATTCTAATTGGGAGATGATGATGAGTTTCATACAAGAAACCAGAGCCTCCATTAGAAACTTGGAGCTGCAAATGGGTCAAATGAGCAAGTAATTACCTGAAAGGTCGTCAAATACATTCCCTATTGATACAGTGGTGAACCCAAGAGAAGATTGCAAGGCTATTCAATTGAGAAGTGGTAAGGTAGCTAGTTCTAAGACCAAGGTCAATGAAGATCTAGTTGAAAAGGAAACTCCAGAGGAGAAGAAGGAAGAAGTAGAGCACGCCCCTCCTAAGCGTGCAGACAACCCTTTTCCTGACTCTCTTGACACTTATCCCACCTTACCAAAGGCCCCTGAATACAAGCCAAAAATGCCATATCCTCAGAGGCTTCAGAAGGCGTCCAAAGAAAAGCCATTCTCTAAATTTTTAGATGTCTTCAAGAAGCTGCAAATCAACATTCCTTTTGCAGAGGCTTTGGAGCAAATGCCTCTCAACGCTAAATTTATGAAAGAGTTGTTGACCCACAAGAGGAATTGGAAGGAGCAAGAAACCGTGGTGTTAACCAAGGAATACAGTGCTATTATTCAACACACTCTTCCTGAGAAGATGCTAGACCCAGGAAGCTTTGTCATTCCTTGCACCATTGGAGAAGTCGGCATTCAGAGAGCTTTATGTGATCTTGGAGCTAGCATCAACCTCATGCCACTTTCAGTGATGAAAAAGCTTCAAATTGAGGAGGTAAAACCTACTCGTATTTCTCTCCAACTTGATGATCTTTCTATTAAATTACCTGTGGGTGTGGTTGAAGATTTACTTATTAAAGTAGGACCATTTATTTTCCCTGTTGATTTTGTTATATTAGACATGGAAGAGGAGGTAAAACCCTATATTATACTTGGTAGACCATTTTTAGCTACAGAAAGAGCTCTGATTGATGAGCAAAATGGTGAGTTAACCCTGAGGGTCAATGAAGAACAGGTGGTCCTAAATGTTTTTGAAGCCCTCAAGCACCTCAATGATTCTGAGGGGTGTATGAAAATAGATGTTATTGAACCACTTGTTCAAGAAGTACTGGAAACTGAGGTACTTGATGATGTTTTGGATCCTATTTCTGAGTGTGAATTAGTTGAAGTTGATGATTCACCACCCCAAAAGGAGCTGATGAACATGCCAATCAAGGAGGAGGAAGCCCCCAAGCTTGAGCTCAAACCCTTATCCCCTTCTCTGAAATATGTGTTCTTGGGTGGAAATGATTCATATCCAGTAATTATTAGCTCTTCCCTAAAGCCTGAAGAGGAAGAGGCGCTTGTTTCAGTGCTCAAGAGCCATAAAACAGCTCTTGGGTGGACCATTAGTGACTTGAAAGGGATTAGTCCAACCAAGTGTATGCACAAGATCCTCCTTGAAGATGATGCCAAACCAGTTGTGCAACCACAAAGGAGACTCAATCCAACTATGAAAGAGGTGGTCCAAAAAGAGGTAATAAAATTATGGGAAGCAGGTATTATTTACCCTATTTCTGACAGTCCTTGGATAAGTCCTGTGCAGGTAGTTCCCAAGAAAGGAGAGATGACAGTGATCAAGAATGAAAAGAATGAACTTATTCCTACAAGAACAGTCACAGGATGGAGAATGTGCATAGACTACAAGTGGCTCAACACTGCTACAAGGAAAGATCATTTCCCCCTGCCTTTCATTGATCAGATGCTTGAGAGGTTAGCTGGTCATGCTTTTTATTGTTTTCTAGATGGATATTCTGGATATAATCAAATTGCAGTGGACCCTCAAGATCAAGAGAAGACAGCATTCACATGCCCCTTTGGAGTATTTGCCTACAGGAGAAAGCCATTTGGACTTTGCAATGCTCTAGCAACTTTTCAGAAGTGTATGCTTTCAATTTTTTCTGATATGGTTGAAAAGTTTATTGAGATATTTATGGATGACTTTTCTGTTTTTTGTAATTCTTTTGAATCCTATCTTAAACATTTATCTCTTGTCTTGGAACGGTGTCAAGAATCAAACCTTGTTTTAAATTGGGAAAAATGCCATTTTATGGTTACAGAAGGCATTGTTTTTGGACACCGGATTTCAAGTAAGGGGATTGAGGTTGACAGAGCAAAGGTGGAGGTAATTGAAAAATTACCACCACCAATTAATGTTAAGGCAATTAGGAGTTTCTTGGGTCATGCAGAATTTTATAGAAGATTTATAAAGAATTTTTCTAAAATTGCTAAACCATTGAGCAACCTGTTGGTTGTTGATGTTCCTTTTATCTTTGATTCTGATTGTCTGCATGCTTTTGAAACTATGAAAGCAAACCTTACCTCTGCTCCATTATAGCTCCCTCTGACTGGGATTTACCATTTGAATTAATGTGTGATGCTAGTGATTTTGCTATAGGAGCTATTTTAGGACAGCGGCATGGTAAGCTTGTACATGTCATTTATTATGCCAGTTGTGTGTTAAATGATGCTTAAAAGAATTACACAACTACAGAAAAGGAATTATTAGCTGTTATGTATGCTGTTGATAAGTTTAGGTCCTATTTACATGGTTCTAAGGTTATTGTTTTACTGACCATGCTGCTTTGAAGTACCTTCTAACCAAGCAGGATTCTAAACCAAGATTAATCAGATGGGTGTTGCTCCTTCAAGAGTTTGATATTGAGATAAAAGACATGAAAGGGTTAGAAAATCAAGTAGCTGACAATCTCTCCAGAATTGAGCCTGAAGCAGGAGTACAACTACCCACAGCTGTGACTGAGACGTTTCTAGATGAGCAATTGTTCCTCATTCAGCAGGCTCCATGGTTTGCAGATATTGCAAATTATAAGGCCATGAATTTTATTCCAAAGGAGTACAGCATGCAACAAGTAAAGAGGCTATTAACTGATGCAAAGTACTACATTTGGAAGGAACCATACCTTTTTAAGGTGTTTAGATGGTATTATAAGGAGATGTGTCCCAGATGAAGAAACACAACATATTCTTTGGCACTGTCATGGTTCTGAATATGGAGGCCACTTTGGTGGTGAAAGGACAGCTACAAAGGTCCTTCAAAGTGGGTTCTACTGGCCTACCCTCTTCAGGGATTCAAGAGAATTTGTGAAGCACTGTGACAGATGTACAAAAGCCACAAATCTCCCTGCCAATCATGAAATGCCACAGCAGGGGATTCTTGAGGTTGAGTTGTTTGATGTGTGGGGTATTGATTTCATGGGACCTTTTCCACCCTCACATTCAAACAACTATATTCTAGTGGCAGTTGATTATGTGTCCAAGTGGATGGAAGTTGTGGCTCTACCCACTAATGATGCCAAGGTGGTAATGAGCTTTCTTCAGAGGTATATCTTTAGTTGGTTTGGCATCCCAAGGACACTCATTAGTGATGGAGGAAGTCACTTTTGTAACAGACAGCTGGATTCTCTTCTACACAGATATGGAGTCCGTCATAAGGTGGCAACCCCCTATCACCCTCAAACGAGTGGACAGGTTGAAGTTTCCTATTTTTTTCTAGTAAATTTGCATGTAATTTGTTGAGTTTAATTAAGAATTAATTATATTTTAGCCACTATGGATGCTATTTTGAGTTTTGTGTAATACTGTTTATTTTAGGTAGCATTCTGCTGGATTTGATGGAGTTTCTGCAGCACAAGAATCAAAGGAGATGGCAGCGAGGAGCGACGCGTACGCGTGATTTGAAGATTTGCAAAGCGACGCGTCTACGTGACCAACGCGTCCGTGTGACTCGCGAAAAAGACCATCGACGCGTGCGCGTGACCGACGCGTATGCCTGACATGCGCAACGTGCAAAAAAAATGTAGAAGGACACTAGGGGCGATTTATGGGCTGTTTTGACCCAGTTTCCAGCCCAGAAAACACAGATTAGAAGCTGCAGAATGGACAAATCAAGTGGTTCCCACCCATCAGCTGAAGACTTATTAATTAATTCGAATTTAAATTCAAATTTGATTTTTAAATAGGAAAAGATATTATTTTAATTTTAATTTTAGAAATTTGATTTTTAAATTATTAGGATTAGTTATAAAAAGGTATTTAGATCCACCAGATTGAAAGGGAGTACATTTTACCTAAATCCTTATTTTCTCTTAACAATGAGCAACTAATACTCCATTATTAAGGTTAGGAACTCTGTCTATTTCTATGGATTGATTTTATTACTTTTTCTATTTTAATTTATGTATGGATTTATAATTTAAGAATTGTTTTCGCTCTTTATTTTATGAATTTGGGTGGAACGGAAGTATGACCCTCTTTCTATTTGAGTTCTTGTATAACTTGGAAAAGCTCTTTACTTGAACATCAGCTTGAAAATATATTCTCCTAAATTTTAATTATCTGGATTTAATGGGATACGTGACATATAATCCTTTTATTTTTAGGTAATTAGAGTTTTTGTGGCATATAAACTAGATTTTGATCATCACTCTCTTGGAATTAATTGACTAAGGAATTGGTTGTTGATGAATTTTAGAGGAGACTAGGAAGGTCTAAGGAATTAGGGTCTAGTCACATATAGTTTGCCATAAATTAAATCCTACATGATTAAAATAGTTAGTAAAGAAAAATTAATCCAGAAAAATAGATAACTCTGAAGCCTTAACTATCTTCTCCATATTTTCTTCCCAAAGTATTTACTTGCCTTTCTTCAATATTCTTTATATTGTTTAATGTCTTTTATATTGCATCTCAACACTATTTTCTGTTTGTCTAACTAATCCTATCAAACACTATTGTTGCCATCAATCCTTGTGGGATCGACCCTTACTCACGTAAGGTATTACTTGGTACGACCCGGTGCACTTGCCGGTTAGTTTGTGGTTAGAAATACCGCACCAGGAGCCAGGTTGGGTGTTCAATGCCCAAAAAGGCAGAAGACCTGCGTTGAACGCTAGGAAAGAAGTTCCTCCTGGGCGTTCAACGCCACAAATGGGAGGTAGGCTGGCGTTGAACGCTAGCTATGGTGCACAAGCTGAGCGTTCAATGCCGATACGGAGGGCAGGGAATTTGAATTCCCTAGCCTCTCAGGACCAGTAGGTCCCACAGAATCTCTACCTACCCCCACCATCTTCTACCTTATTCTTCCCTATTGTTCATATTTGCTCGAGGATGAGTGGTAGCATGAATCCCCACACTTTCGTACCGCTGTACTAGCAAGTACACTGGGTCGTCCAGGTAATACCTGAGCGAATCAGGGTCAATTCCATGAGGATTTTTGGTCTGAAGCAAGCTATGGTTATCTTGCAGGTCTTAGCCAGGCAGATCAGAAGGTTATTTGATTTGTGAGATCTGAAACTATGAAGACATATAACTAATAAAGATACTCTTTAAATTAAATGGAATCAATAATAGGAATATGAGGGAATGGTATAAGGTATTTTGTCAAAGAAATCAGTAAAAGGGTTATAATTGAGGATTGGAGTTGCTTAGCCTTTCTGAATTAACTCTGGTATTACTATCTTCTCTGCTTGTGAGTGATCTCTTCTCTGGCAGGCTGTATGTGATCAAAGCCATTGCCCGTGGTCGTTGATCTCCTCTGCTCCATATTAAATGTCATTGCCTGTGGTCATTCAATCTGACGGAGGGTGAAGCTTTAGCAGTTCATTCTCTTGGCGATCCTACTCAAAACGCCACAGACAAGGTCGAATCTTCCAGATCAGAGAATCCTACTTCTTTGGATTAGCCTATACCACGGAGACCCTAATCTCCTTGGAAATCGAATGAACTGGTGTCTCGAGAAGTCCCCAAAAAAGTCGTAGATTAGCCGTCTGAGAGATGTATAAACAAAGCTGTTGGCCTATGATTTTCGACCACGTATTCACACGAACCCAAGTAGACGCGGGTGTTTGTCAGGCACGTTCGTCTTAGTATGATGAACAGAGCTGATTGCACTGATCATCCTATTCACCATGTTGAAGATCGAATATACATCTTAGGAATAAATCAGATAAGGATTGAAGAAGAAACAGTAATACTTTTATTAATTCATAGGACTCAGCAGGGCTCCTTGATAAGAAGGATTTATATCGGTAAAGAATTTCTCAAAAAATTTTCATTGCAAGTATAGTTCTAAACCAACAATGAATCCTCAAATCAAATTTATTTTTGGTTGTCACAAGTACAAACCCCAATAATAATTAACCGAAGTATTTAAACCTTGGGTCATCTTACAAGGAATTGCAATGAAGTGCTCAATTATTGGCTATGAAGGAATATGGGGGGTTTGATTTGGAAAAGGGGACACGAAAATAAATGGCAAGAATAATAAAGGAAACAAGTACTAAAGAGAGACATTCATGGCAAGGGTTGAGGGCATAGGCTTTCTATCCTAGTCATGCAATGATCAATTCATCTTATTTAGTCAACTCAAACCAAGAAGAAGTATAATCATAACATTCCACGAGAGAAGGTCAAATAAGACTAGTTAATCATATCACAATAATGAACAAGAGCTTATCTTATTTAGTCAACTCAAACTAGGAAGAAGGCAATATATTAACTTCCACGAGAGAACGTCAAATAAGACTTAACAATTCTAGATCGCCAACATAAGTTAGGTATTCATGACTCAAGATTACCTAATTCCTCTTTTCAAGCCAAGAATGCTAAAAAATATACTTTAAAGCCCAACCACGCATTTTGTCAAACACTTGGTGGGTACGAAAGAAAACATAGTAAAAGAGCAAGGAAAGATGAAATCTACAACTACTAATTACAAAGAAACAATATCAACAATTTAATTAAACCATAAAAGAATATAAAACATAAGATTGCATTAAAGGGAAACCAAATCCAACAATAGCATTCATAAACATAAAAGAGAGGCAAGACGGGAATTGACAAGAAAACTAAGGGAATGAAGATGTATGAACAAGAAATCATAAAAGAAACAAGATGAAAACAAGGAATTAAACCTAGATCTAAGATGCAAAATGCCCTAAGAACCCTAATTCTAGAGAGAAAAGGGAGCTTCTCTCTCTAGAAACTAACCTACATGATGCTATCCTACAACTAATCGCTCCCCCTTTGCTCAATCCTCAATTTTGCATGAAATAGCCTCAGAAACGAGTTGGATTTGGGCCTGGGAAGCTCAAAAATTGCCCCCAGTGAATTCACTTTAAGTGGGTCATGTGCCTGACGTCATGTGTGCGCGTAGGCGACACCTGCGCGTCGATGGCAAATTTCCACCTCACGCGTACGCGTGAGTGACGCGTGCACGTGGCTTGCAAAGCTCTTCTCACGCGTACGCGTGGATGATGTGTGTGCGTGGCCCTTAATTCTCTAAATGCTCATTTCTTCATGCATTCTCCACCTTGCATGCTTTTCTCTTCACTTCTTCCATCCAACACTTGCCTTATGAACCTGAAATCACTCAACAAACACATCAAGGCATCGAATGGAATTAAGGTGAATTAAAATTAGCAATTTAAAGTCCTAAAAAGCATGTTTTCACACTTAAGCACAAAATTAGGGAGAATTGTAAAACTATGCTATTCCATTGAATAAATGTGGGAAAAGGGTGATAAAATCCCGTAAATTAAGCACAAGATAAACCACAAAATTGGGGTTTATCAACTCCCCACACTTAAACCAAGCATGTCCTCATGCTTAACCAAGAAAGAAACAAAGGTATCAACATTTATTCAATGTAAACTAACTAGATGCAATCTACCTACATGCAATCTATCTAAATGAATGCAACCACTTAGTCAAACTAAATCGATTTCCAAGAATACATATATAAGTACAAGGGCTAAAGCAATAGCAATCAAATCAAACCCACAATTGATTTGAGTTATTGAAAAAATCTTACAAACTTGCAAGAAAAGATGATCATGGGTGGAAACATGTAATTGAGCAATCGAACCCTCACCGGATGTGTATCCGCTCTTGTCACTCAAGTGTTTGGGGTTGATCAACTCAATTCTCCCCTAATCATGCTTTCCAAGATTTATATTTCATCTAACAATCAACAATTATTTCATGCATGCATACAAATATCATGAAGACTTTCCCATAGGTTGTAATAGGGCTAGGGTCAAGGTAGGGTTGTATATGGTCAAGTGAGCTTGAAATTTGAATCTTTGATTAACTTAAGCTTCCCACCTAACCTATGACAACCTATACAATTTCAAATCTAACCTAACTACCCATTCTTCACTTTTTCACACACTCATGCATTCTCTTTTTGATCACTACACATAAGCATTGATTCTTATTGAACTTCACTTTGGGGCATTTTGTCCCCTTTTTATTGCTTTTCTTTTTCTTTCTTTTTTTTCTTTTTCTATTTTTCTCATTTTATATATATATAT
>NC_029788.2:57809761-57814344 GCF_000816755.2 Arachis ipaensis
TGTATGGTTTAACATTTAATTAATACATGGGTATGTACCCAATTCCCAAAATTTTCAACAAAAATACAAAAATTACACTTTTATCCCAACCAATGTCCCCAACTCTCCCAAACTTGAATGATAAGCACTCTCACTAAACTAAGCTAATCAAAGATCCAAACAAGGGATATTTATTATTTTTCACTTAAGGCTTGTAATGTGCTAAATTAAGAACAAATGGGTTTAGCGTAGGCTCAAAATTGGTTAACAATGGAAGATAAAAGGTAAGGCTATTTGGGTAAGTGAGCTATTTAAAATAATAGCCTCAATGATATAAATGCATGTATGCACAAAATAATGGACATATGGAATCAAACAAATCAAAGATTACAATCATAGAGAGAGAATAATGCACACAAGAAGGAAAATAAGTGGTTATATGATGTAACCACGCAATTAGGCTCAAAACTCACAAGCTTGTGTTTTTAGCTCAAAAACATGATCCATAATGTATATAATTCAGGCAACTTCTAAATTTTTTTTTCAATCAATTGGAGTGCCCTATAGATAAAATTATTGGAAAACTTTATGATTTTGACTAAGCGTATTATATATACATATGCAAAATAAGAAAATACAACTAAAATTCCTAAAATACCTAAAACATGAAATGCAAAGGTGTTGGGATTAGAAATCTTTCACCCAAAAACGCCGAGTGGTCGGACGACCTCCCCACACTTAAAAGTTTGCACCGTCCTCGGTGCATTCAAAGATGAGCAAGGGGCATGGCAACTTTCCGAGTTGCCACCTTCTGTGCTGGTGATGAGCGAAAATTGTTCGTATGGTATAGAATTTCACAAATGAGATATCGTTGCAAGTATAGTTCTAAACCATCAAATAATCCTCAATCAAAAATTTATTTATCACAAGTACAAACCCCAATAAAAATAACCGAAGTATTTAAACCTCGGATCGTCTCTTAAGGAATTGTAGGGAAGTGTTCTTGTTATTGGCTATGAAAGTATATTTTGGGGTTTTTGAAATAAGGAACAAGAAATAAACTAATAACTAAGAAAGCTCTTGGCAAGGGTTGAGAACTAGAAGTCCTATCCTTATTATCATCATCAATTGTGATAAGAATTGTCCATTGCTCTCACTTAGTTAACCTCTAACTATGAAGGAAAGTCAAGTGGATATAATCAATTTGAGTCCACAAGTCCTAGTCAAATCCTAGGGAAAGAAATACAAAGTACTATTGTTTTTCTATTCAATTCAAGCTTATTCCGATTCTAAGATATTCATTCGCACCTCAATATGAATGTGATGATCCTGACAGTCATCATTATTCCCAACCCATGAACGCGTACGTGACAACCACTTCTGTTCTACCTTAGATTGAATGAGTATCTCTGGGATTCCTTAATCAGAATCTTTGTGGTATAAGTTAGAATCCATGGATGGCCATTCTTGAGATCCGAAAAGTCTAAACCTTGTCTGTGGTATTCCGAGTAGGATCTGGGAAGGGATGGTTGCGACGAGCTTCAAACTCGCGAGTGTTGGGCGTAGTGACAGACGCAAAAGGATCAATGGATCCTATTCCAGTATGATCGAGAACCGACAGATGATTAGCCATGCAGTGACAGCGCATTGGACCATTTTCACTGAGAGGACAGGATGTAGCCATTGACAACGGTGATGCCGAACAAACAGCTTGCCATAGAAAGGAGTATGAATGATTGGATGAAGACAATAGGAAAGCAGAGGTTCAGGAGGAATAAGCATCTTCATACGCTTATCTGAAACTCTCACTAATGAATTACATAAGTATCTCTATCTTTAATTTACGTTTTATTTATATTTTAATTATATTTTAATTATCAAATATCCATAACCATATGAATCTGCCTGACTGAGATTTACAAGGTGACTGACAAACCCCAATTTGACGGTTTGTTTTGTATTGATTTTTGGGGATTTTATCACCTTTTACCCATATTTATTCAAGAAATAGCATGGTTTTGTATATTCTCCTTTAATTGTGCTTGAATGTGAAAACATGCTTGTTAGGACTCAAAATAGCTAAATTTAATTCACCTTGATTCTATTAGATGCCTTGATATGTTTGTTAAGTGATTTAAGGTTTAGGAGGCAAAGATTGGATCAAGGGAATGAAGAAACAAAGCATGAAAAGTTGGAGAACTCATGAAGAAATGAAAGAACCGGAAAGCTGTCAAGCCGACCTCTTCGCACTTAATCGGCCATAACTTGAGCTACGAAGGTCCAAATGATGCGGTTCCAGTTGGGTTGGAAAGCTAACATCCGGGGCTTCGAAACGATATAAGATTTGCTATGGATGAACCGCGCATGGTGACGTGTACGCGCATAGTACGCGCACGCGCCGTTGCTGCCACCTAGTTCACTTAAAGCAAAATGTGGCCAGCGAATTCTAAAGCCTTGTGGGTCCAATCCAACTCATTTCTGATGCTATTTAAGCGAAGGATTGAAGGGGGAATGAGGATACTTTTTCATACTTTTACATACTTTTCATACTTTAGAAGTTAGTTACCAATTAGCTTAGTTTAGTAGTTAGAGTTAGTTTCTAGAGAGAGAAGCTCTCATTAGTTTACTTTCTTACCATTTATCTTTCATGCTTCATATCAAAACCCCAAATATAACTCACAACCGATAACAAGACACTTCATTACAATTCCTAGGGAGAACGACCCGAGGTTTGAATACTTCGGTTTATAAATTTTAGGGGTTTGTTTTAGTGAGAAACAACTTTTTGTATGAAAGGATTAGTGATTGGTTTAGGAACTATACTTGCAACGAGATTTCATTTAAGAAATTCTAAACTGTCAAAAATCCAATCATCAGTGACCATAGCTTACTTCAAGCCGACAATCTCCGTGGGATCGACCCTTACTCATGTAAGGTTTATTACTTGGACGACCCAGTATACTTGCTGGTTAGTTGTGCGAAGTTGTGACAAAGAACTAAGATTATGAACGTGCGTATTAAGTTTTTAGCGCCGTTACCAAGGAATGAACCGTCACGATTTCTGCGCACCAAGTTTTTAGCGCCGTTGCCGGGGATTGTTTGAGTTTGGACAACTGACGGTTCATCTTGTTGCTCAGATTAGGTAATTTTATTTTATTTTTAAGCTTTTTTTATTTCTTATTTTCGAAAATAATACAAAAAAAATTTCTTTTTTTTCATTTTTCTCAATTAATTTTTGAAAAATCAAAAAAATTTAATAAAATCATAAAGCCAAAAATATTTTGTGTTTCTTGTTTGAGTCTAGAGTCAAGTTTTAAGTTTGGTGTCAATTGCATTTTTTTATTTTCTAAAAATTATTTTTGAAAATTTCATGCACTTCATTCTTCATGATCTTCAAGTTGTTCTTGGCCAGTCTTCTTGTTTGATCTTCATATTTTCTTGTTTTATGTCTTTTCTTATTTTTCATATGCATTCTTGAATTCTTAATGTTTCAACATTAAAAAGTTCTAAGTTTAGTGTCTTGCATGTTTTTCTTTTCTTAAAAATTTTCAAAAACAAGTTCTTGGTGTTCATCTTGACATTCAAAGTGTTCTTGCATGCATTAGTTGTTTTGATTCATAATTTCTATGCTTTTTGTCAATTTTGTGTTTTTCTCTTTCATCATTAAAAATTCAAAAATCAAAAAAAATATCTTTCCCTTTTTCTTCTCATTAAATTCGAAAATTTGAGTTGACTTTTTCAAAAATTTTTAAAATCTAGTTGTTTCTTATGAGTCAAATCAAATTTTCAATTTAAAAATTCTATCTTTTTCAAATCTTTTCAAAAAAATCAAATCTTTCTCATTTTTCTTTTATGATTTTCGAAAATTTAAAAATGATTTTCAAAAATCTTTTTCTTATTTTTGTTTCATATTTTCGAAATTAATGCTAACAATTAATGTGATTGATTCAAAAATTTTAAGTTTGTTAGTTGCCTCTTAAGAAAGGTTCAATCTTTAAATTTTAAATCATATCTTTTTGTTTCTTGTTAGTCAAGTAATCAACTTTAATTTTCAAAATCAAATCTTTTTTTTTAAATTTCTTTTTCAAATCTTTTTCAAAATAAGTTTCAATCACATCTTTTCAAAATCAATTTCAAAATCTTTTCTAACTTCTTTTCTAACCTCTTATCTTTTCAAAAATTAATTTTCAAATCTTTTTCAAACTAATCCTATCTTTTTGTTTGATTCTTATCTTTTTTCAAAAACACCTAACTAATTCTATCTCTAATTTTCGAAAATCACCTTCATCTTTTTCCAAATTCCTTTTTAAATTAACTAATTGTTTTAAATTTAATTTAATTTGATTTAATTTTTCCTTTCTTAATTTTCGAATTTTTAATTTTAATTCTAATTTAAAAATGAAAATACTTTTTTTTTATTTTATCTAATTTTCGAAAATTCTTCTCACTCACCTCCTTCTATTTATTTATTTATTTACTAACACTCCTCTTCATCTAAGAATTCGAACCTACTCCTCACCCTTGTGTTTGGATTCTCCTTCTTCTATTCATATCTTCTTCTACTCACATAAAGGAATCTCTATACTGTGACATAGAGGATTCCA
>NC_029788.2:57814417-57825541 GCF_000816755.2 Arachis ipaensis
AAACCTCAATTAGTTTCTCTGATGCAACAGAATTGCAAGTTTCATGGACTTCCATCAGAAGATCCTTTTCAGTTCTTAACTGAATTCTTGTAGATCTGTGATACTGTTAAGACCAATGGGGTTGATCCCGAGGTCTACAGGCTTATGCTTTTCCCATTTGCTGTGAGAGACAGAGCTAGAATATGATTGGACTCTCAACCTAAAGACAGCCTGAACACTTTGGATAAGCTGGTCACAGCTTTCTTAGCCAAGTTCTTCCCTCTTCAAAAGCTTAGCAAGCTTAGAGTGGATGTTCAAACCTTCAGACAAAAGGAAGGTGAATCCCTCTATGAAGCTTGGGAGAGATACAAGGAACTGACCAAAAAGTGTCCTTCTGACATGCTTTCAAAATGGACCATCTTGGATATATTCTATGATGGTCTGTCTGAATTATCAAAGATGTCATTGGACCATTCTGCAGGTGGATCTATTCAGCTAAAGAAAACGCCTGCATAAGCTCAAGAACTCATTGACGTGGTTGCAAATAACCAGTTCATGTACACTTCTGAAAGGAATCCTGTGAGTAATGGGATGCCTCAGAGGAAGGGAGTTCTTGAAATTAATACTCTGAATGCCATATTGGCTTAGAATAAAATATTGACTCAGCAAGTCAATATGATCTCTCAGAGTCTGAATGGATTGAAGGAATCATCCAACAATACTAAAGAGGCCTCTTCTGAAGAAGAAGCTTATGATCCTGAGAACCCAGCAATAGTAGAGGTGAATTACATGGGTGAACCCTATGGAAACACCTATAATCCCTCATGGAGAAATCATCCAAATTTCTCATGGAAGGATCAACAAAAGTCTCAACAAGGCTTTAATAATGATGGAAGAAATAGGTTTAGCAATAGCAAACCTTTTCCATCATCCACTCAGCAACAGACAGAGAATTCTGAGCAGAATCCATCTAGCTTAGCAAATATAGTCTCTGATCTATCTAAGGCCACTATGAGTTTCATGAATGAAACAAGGTCCTCCATTAGGAATTTGGAGGCACAAGTGGGCCAGCTGAGTAAAAGAGTCACTGAAATCCCTCCAAGTACTCTCTCAAGCAATACAGAAGAAAGTCCAAAAAGAGAGTGCAAGGCCATAGCCTTACATGATGTGGCCGAACCCAAAGAGGAGGAGGAGAACGTGAATCCTAGTGAGGAAGACCTCCTGGGATGTTCAGTGACCAATAAGGAGTATCCCTTTGAGGAATCAAAGGAATCTGAGGCTCATCTAGAGACCATAGAGATTCCATTGAACCTCCTTCTGCCCTTCATGAGCTCTGATGAGTATTCTTCCTCTGAAGAGGATGAAGACATTACTGAAGAGAAAGTTGCTAAATACCTTGGTGCAATCATGAAGCTGAATGCCAAATTATTTGGTAATGAGACTTGGGACGATGAACCTCCCTTGCTCACCAATGAACTAAATGCATTGGATAGGCAGAAATTGCCTCAAAAGAAACAGGATCCTGGAAAATTCTTAATACCCTGTACCATAGGCACCATGACCTTTGAGAAGGCTCTGTGTGACCTGGGGTCAGGAATAAACTTAATGCCACTCTCTGTAATGGAGAAACTAGGGATCTTTGAGGTGCAAGCTGCTAGAATCTCATTAGAGATGGCAGACAACTCAAGAAAACAGGCTTATGGACAAGTAGAGGACGTGTTAGTAAAGGTTGAAGGCCTTTACATCCCTGCTGATTTCATAATCCTAGACACTAGGAAGGAAGAGGATGAATCCATCATCCTTGGAAGACTCTTCCTAGCCACAGCAAGAGCTGTGATTGATGTGGATAGAGGAGAGTTGATCCTTCAATTGAATGAGGACAACCATGTGTTTAAAACTCAAGGATCTCCTTCTGTAACCATCGAGAGGAAGCATGAAAAGCTTCTCTCACTGTAGAGTCAACCAAAGCCCCCACAGTCAAACTCTAAGTTTGGTGTTGGGAGGTCACAACCAAACTCTAAGTTTGGTGTTGAACCCCCACATTCAAACTCTAAGTTTGGTGTTGGGAGGTTCCAACAATGCTCTGAACATCTATGAGGCTCCAGGAGAGCTCACTGTCAAGCTATTGACATTAAAGAAGCGCTTGTTGGGAGGCAACCCAATGTTATTTAATCATATCTATTTTATTTTCTTTTTGTTATTTTGTGTTTTATTAGATTGATGATCATGTGAAGTCACAAAAACTACTGAAAAGTCAAAAACAGAATGAAAAACAGCATTAAAAATAGCACACCCTAGAGGAGGAGCAGTCTGGCGTTTAACGCCAGAAACAAGCATCTGTCTGGCGTTGAACGCCAGAAACAAGCACCAAGCTGGCATTTAACGCCACAAACAAGCATCTACCTGGCGTTAAATGCCAGAAACAGGCTACATTTGGGCGTTTAATGCCAGAAACAAGTAGCAGTCTGGCGTTAAACGCCAGGATTGCACAGCAAGGGCGTTTTACATGCCTAATTGGAGCAGGGATGTTAAGTCCTTGGCCCCACTGGATCTGTGGACCCCACAAGATCCCCACAAGATCTGTGGACCCCACAGGATCCCCACATCTTCTTTTCTCCTCTTCACACCTTTTCATAACTCTCTTCCCCAAATACCCTTCACCAATCACCTCCATACCTCTCCCACAACCATCATACAACCCACCCACTCAAATTCAAACAATCACTCCTTCCTTTTCACACATCACACCCCCTTGGCCGAATTCACACATCTCCCTCCATCTCCTCTATTTTCTTCTTCTTCTACTACTTTTTTTCTTCTTTTGCTTGGGGACGAGCAAACCTTTTAAGTTTGGTGTGGTAAAAGCATTGCCTTTTGTTTTTCCATAACCATTTATGGCACCTAAGGCCGGAGAAACCTCTAGAAAGAGGAAAGGGAAGACAAAAGCTTCCACCTCTGAGTCATGGGAGATGGAGAGATTCATCTCAAGGGTCCATAGCTTAGTAGTAGAGCATTTGACTGCAAAACAAGAGATCATGGACCTCAACAAGAGCATGAGAAAATTCCTCACCATGAAATCCCTGAGATGCCTCAAGGGATGCACCTTCCTCCACAAAACTATTGGGAGAAAATCAACACCTCCCTAGGAGAATTAAGTTTCAACATGGGACAACTAAGGGTAGAGCATCAAGAGCACTCCATCATCCTTCATGAAATAAGAGAAGATCAAAGAGCTATGAGGGAGGAGCAACAAAGGCAAGGAAGAGACATAGAGGAGCTCAAAAGCACCATTGGTTCTTCAAGAAGAGGAAGACGCCACCCTTACTAAGGTGGACTCATTCCTTAATCTCCTTGTCTATTTATTTTACTATTTTTCGTTTATTATTCTTTATGTTTATTTATGTTTGTCTCTTATTACATGATCATTAGTGTTTAAGTGTCTATGTCTTAAAGCTATGAATGTCCTATGAATCCATCACCTTTCTTAAATGAAAAATGCTTTAATTACAAAAGAACAAGAAGTACATGGTTTTGAATTCATCCTTGAAACTAGTTTAGTTATTTTGATGTGGTGACAATACTTTTTGTTTTCTGAATGAATGCTTGAACAGGGCATATGTCTTTTGAAATTGGTGTTTATGAATGTTAAATAGGTTGGCTCTTGAAGAATAAGGAAAAAGGAGACATGTTATTTGATAATCTGAAAAATCATAAAAAGGATTCTTGAAGCAAGAAAAAGCAGTGAATACAAAATCTTGCGAAAAAAAAAAGAAAAAAAATAGAGAAAAAAAAAGAGAAAGAAAAAGAAAAAGCAAGCAGAAAAAGCCAATAGCCCTTAAAACCAAAAGGCAAGGGTAAATAAAAAGGATCCAAGGCTTTGAGCATCAGTGGATAGGAGGGCCTAAAGGAATAAAACCCCGGCCTAAGCGGCTAAACCAAGCTGTTCCTAACTATGTGCTTGTGGCATGAAGGTGTCAAGTGAGAGCTTGAGACTGAGCGGTTAAAGTCAAGGTCCAAAGCAAAAAAAAAAAAAGAGTGTGCTTAAAAGTTTGCACCGTCCTCGGTGCATTCAAAGATGAGCAAGGGGCACAGCAACTTTCCGAGTTGCCACCTTCTGTGCTGGTGATGAGCGAAAATTGTTCGTATGGTATAGAATTTCACAAATGAGATCTCGTTGCAAGTATAGTTCTAAACCATCAAATAATCCTCAATCAAAAATTTGTTTATCACAAGTACAAACCCCAATAAAAAGAACCAAAGTTTTTAAACCTCGGATCGTCTCTTAAGGAATTGTAGGGAAGTATTCTTGTTATTGGCTATGAAGTATATTTTGGGGTTTTTGAAATAAGGAACAAGAAATAAACTAATAACTAAGAAAGCTCTTGGCAAGTGTTGAGAACTAGAAGTCCTATCCTTATTATCATCATCAATTGTGACAAGAATTATCCATTGCTCTCACTTAGTTAACCTCTAACTATGAAGGAAAGTCAAGTGGATATAATCAATTTTAGTCCACAAGTCCTAGTCAAATCCTAGGGAAATACTAGCTTTAGTGGCATTCAAGTCAACTAGCGACTTTCAATTATCAATCAACAAAAGAGTTTGATAACTCAAGTGTCTCCAATTACTCAAACCAAGCCAAGAGAAGAAAAACCTAAGCTATGGCTAAAAGAAATATTTCATCAAATACATAGAAGGCAATAAAGGTAAAAATCATTAATTGCAAGAATTAAAGGAACTTACAAATAATCAAAATAAGAAATCAACAATAGAAATCAAGGCAAATATTAAAAGACATGAAAATCATAAATTGTATTAAAAGGAAATGGAAATCAACAAAAGAGTACATGACTAAAATTAACGAAATAAAAGAAACAACAAGAGAAGTAAAATACTAGAAGAAATAAAGGTAATGGAAAATTAAGGCAAAAGAAGAAGTAGATCTAGCTCTCAAAGGAGAACAAAACTAAGAACCCTAATCTAGAGAGAGGAGAGAGACTATCTCTAGAATTATACATCTAAACTAAGGTGTATCCATTATGAGTTCCTCCTTTATCCCCCTTCAATTCTGCATGTAGTAGTGATGAGCGGATAATTTATATGCTTTTTGGCATTATTTTTACATAGTTTTTTGTATGATTTAGTTAGTTTTTAGTATATTTTTATTAATTTTTAATAAAAATTCACATTTCTGGACTTTACTATGAGTTTTTGTGTTTTTCTGTGATTTCAGGTATTTTCTGGCTGAAATTGAGGGACTTGAGCAAAAATCAGATTCAGAGGTTGAAGAAGGACTACAGATGCTGTTGGATTCTGACCTCCATGCACGCAAAGCAGATTTTCTGGAGCTACGAAACTCCAAATGGCGCGCTCTCAATTGCGTTGGAAAATAGACATCTAGGGCTTTCCAGAAATATGTAATAGTCCATACTTTGCTCGAGTTTAGATGACGCAAACTGGTGTTTAACGCCAGTTCCATGCTGCATTCTGGAGTTAAACGCCAGAAACTGGTTGCAAAGTGGAGTTAAACACCAGAAACAGGTTACAAACTGGCGTTCAACTCCAAAAGAAGCCTCTACACGTGTAAAGCTCAATGCTCAGCCCAAGCACACACCAAGCCTATTCCAGTATGATCGAGAACCGACAGATGATTAGCCATGCAGTGACAATGCATTGGACCATTTTCACTGAGAGGACAGGATGTAGCCATTGACTACGGCGATGCCTAACAAACAGCTTGCCATAGAAAGGAGTATGAATGATTGGATGAAGACAATAGGAAAGCAGAGGTTCAGGAGGAATAAGCATCTTCATACGCTTATCTGAAACTCTCACCAATGAATTACATAAGTATCTCTATCATTAATTTACATTTTATTTATATTTTAATTATATTTTAATTATCAAATATCCGTAACCATATGAATCTGCCTGACTGAGATTTACAAGGTGACCATAGCTTGCTTCAAGCCGACGATCTCCGTGGGATCGACCCTTACTCACATAAGGTTTATTACTTGGACGACCCAGTGCACTTGCTGGTTAGTTGTGCGAAGTTGTGACAAAGAACTAAGATTATGAACGTGCGTATTGAGTTTTTAGCGCCGTTACCAAGGAATGAATCGTCACGATTTCTGCGCACCAAGTAGCCATAGAAAATTTGTTGGATTTGGGCTTGGGAAGCTCAGAAATCGCCCCCAGCATTTTCATTTTAATTAGGTCACGTGCAAACTGCGACCCGTACGCATGGGTCACACGTACACGTCACTTGGAATTTTGCTTTCCACGTGTACGCGTTGCCATGCGACTTCATCTTCCACGCGTGCGCGTATGTCCTGCGTGCGTGTCAATGTTTGCACTCCAAATCCTTGATTTTCCATGTGTTCTCCACTTTGCATGCTTTTCTCTTCAATCCTTTGATCCATTCCTAGCCTTTTCAACCTTAATTCACTAACAAACACATCAAGGCATCTGGTGGAATCAAAGGGAATTTAAAACTAACAAATTAAAGGCCTAAAAGCATGTTTTTACACTCAAGCACAAATTAAGGGAGAATTAAAAAACCATACTATTTCATTGAATAAATGTGGAAAAAGTTGATAAAATACTCTAAATTCAACACAAGATTAACCCCTAAAAATGGGGTTTATCAACCTCCCAACACTCAAGAAAGAGACAAAGGGTATCATCATTTATTTAATGCAAATAAGCTATGTGCAACCTATCTAAATGCAACTATCTATATGAATGCAATTACTTGGTAAAAACAAATCAACTTCCAAGAAAACATATATAAGCATAAGGGCTAAAGCAATAGAAATCAAATCAAACCCACAATTGTATTGAATTATCAAAAAGATTTACAAACTTGCAAGAAAATGGATGATCATGGTGAAAACATGTAATTGAGCAATTGAACCCTTACCGGATGTGTATCCACTCTAGTCACTCAAGTGTTTGGGGTTGATTCACTCAATTTCCTCCTAATCATGCTTTTTAAGATTTATTTTTCATCTAACAATCAACAATCATTTTATGCATGCATACAAATATCATGAGGACTTTCCCAAAGGTTGTAATGGGGTTAGGGTCAAGGTAGGGTTATATATGGTTAAGTGGACTAGAATTTGAATCTTTGATTAACCTAAGCTTCCCACCTGACCTATATAACAACCTATACTATTCTAAACAAACCTAACTACCCATAATCCTCACTTTTTCACACACTCATGCATTTTTTTCACTTTCGCAACACATATGCATTGATTATTATTGAATTTTACTTTGGGGTATTTTGTCCCCTTTTCATTACTTTTCTTTTTCTTTCTTTTTCTATTTTTTTGTTTCCATATTGATTTATTGATGAGCGGATATTTTATATGCTTTTTGGGGTTAATTTCATGTAGTTTTTAGGATGTTTTAGTTAAGTTTTTAGTATATTTTCATTAGTTTCTAGGAAAAATTCATATTTCTGGAATTTACTATGAGTTTGTGTGCTTTTCTATAATTTCAGGTATTTTCTGGCTGAAATTGAGGGAGCTGAGCAAAAATCTGATTCGGGCTGAAAAAGGATTGCTGATGCTATTGGATTCTGACCTCTCTGCACTTGGAATGAATTTGCTGGAGCTACAAGAGTCCAATTGGCGCGCTTCCAATTGCGTTGGAAAGTAGACATGTAGGGCTTTCCAGCAATATATAATAGTCCATACTTTGCTCAAGGATAGACGAAATAAACTGGCGTTCAACGCCAGTTTCATGTTGCAGTCTGGTGTCCAGCGCCAGAAACAGGTTACAAGTTGGAGTTCAATGCCAGAAACAGCCCAGGCACGTGAGAAGCTTTAGTCTCAGCCCCAGCACACACCAAGTGGGTCCCAGAAGTGGATTTCTGCACTATCTATCATAGTTTACTCATTTTCTGTAAACCTAGGTTACTAGTTTAGTATTTAAACAACTTTTAGAGATTTATTTTGTATCTCATGACATTTTAGATCTGAAATTTGTACCTTTTGGCAGCATGAGTCTTTAAACTCCATTGTTGGGGGTGAGGAGCTCTGCAGCGTCTCGATGAATTAATGCAAGTACTTCTATTTTCCATTCGAACATGCGTGTTTCTATCTAAGATATTCATTCGCGCTTAATTATGGAGAAGGTGATGATCCGTGACACTCATCACCTTCCTCAACCCATGAACGTGTGCATGAAAACCACCTCCGTTCTATATTAGATTGAATGAGTATCTCTTAGATTCCATAATTAGAATTTTCATGGTATAAACTAGAATTGATGGCGTCATTCAGGAGAATCCGGAAAGTCTAAACCTTATCTGTGGTATTCCGAGTAGGATTCTGGGATTGGATGACTGTGACGGGCTTCAAACTCGCGAGTGCTGGTCGTAGTGACAGACGCAAAAGGATAGTAAATCCTATTCCAGTATGATCGAGAACCTCTAGATGATTAGCCGTGCTGTGACAGAGCATTTGGACCATTTTCACTGAGGAGATGGGAAGTAGCCATTGACAACGGTGACACCTTACATAGAGCTTGCCATGGAAGGAACTTTGCACTTTTGCATGCATGAGGGAAGAGGAATACAAGAGAAAAGCTGAAATTCAGAAGGCAAAGCATCTCCAAAACCCCAACATATTCTCCATTACTGCATAATAAGTATTTATTTCATACTCTCTTATTTTTCTTAATTCAATTTGATAAGTGAATTATTTTCCTGACTAAGAGTTACAAGATAACCATAGATTGCTTCAAGCCAACAATCTCCGTGGGATTCGACCCTTACTCACGTAAGGTATTACTTGGACGACCCAGTGCACTTGCTGGTTAGTTGTGCGGAATTACATAGTGTGAAGTAATTTTCGTGGACCAAGTTTTTGGCGCCGTTGCCGGGGATTGTTCGAGTTTAGACAACTGACGGTTTATTTTGTTGCTTAGATTAGGAAAAATTTTTCTTTTTAGTTTAGAATCTTCTATTATTGTTTTTGGTTGAAATTATTTTTTTTAAATCCTTATTTTCTCTTTTTTTTAAATTTTTCGAAATTTTTTTAACTAATAATTGAGTTTTTTTTAGTTATTAAAAATACTTCTTCAAAACAAGTGTTACATTTACTGCCCAATTGGCTAGAGCGTTGGTCTATGTTAAAAAATAATTTTTCTTTGATTATTTGGGTAATTGGGTATCTTCTTGTTAAAATCTTTTTTTTTTCAAAAATAATTTTTCTTTGATTAAATCTTTTGCCAAACTTTAAGTTTGATGTTTTCTTGTTAATCTTTCTATAATTTTCGAAAATTTTAGTTTGGTTTGCTAAAAATTTTAAGTTTGGTGTTCTACCTTCATGTTCTTGTGGTTCTTGTGATTCTTCAAAGTGTTCTTGAGTTTTCCTTGTGTCTTGATCTTAAAATTTTTTAAGTTTGGTGTTCCTTGGTGTTTTCCCTCCAAAATTTTCGAAAACAAGGAGCATTAGATCTAAAAATTTTAAATCTTGTGCTATTTTATTGTTTTTCTCTTTCCTTATTAAATTCAAAAAAAAATATCTTTTCTAACTATTTTTAAGCTAGTATTTCGAAATTCTTCATAAAAATTTAGATTTCAATTTCAAAAATTTTATCTTATCATATCTTAGTTGTCAAGTTTTTAAAAAAATCATATCTTTTTCAAAACCTCCTAACCACTTATTCTCTCTCTTCATTTTTTTCGAAAATCCTCTTAAAATATTTTTAATTTTTTTTATTATAGTTTTATTATTTTGAATTTTTTAATATAATAAAATAAATAAAATAAAGCCACATCATCTCCCTTTCTTCATCATGGATCTAAGTGGAAATGAACAGTCCAGAAGGACTCTGGGGTCATATGCTAACCCCACTACTGCTTCATATGGGAGTAGTATCTGTATACCCTCCATCGGAGTCAGTAGCTTTGAGTTGAATCCTCAGCTCATTATCATGGTGTAGCAAAGTTGCCAGTATTCCGGTCTTCCACAGGAAGTCAAAACAAATAACAGAAGAATGCCAAGCAGTTCATTTAAGAAGTGGGAAAACATTAAATACCCCACTTCAAGGCAGCAGGAAGCCAATAAATGAGTAAACTACCCAAATTCCATCTGAGGACAGTAAGAGCCCGGGGAAAAATAATTCTGGCGCTAAAATGCCAGAAATTGGGTGGAAGGCTGGCGCTGAACGCCCAAACCATGCTCAGGACTGGTGTTCAATGCCAGAAACAAGCAAGGAACTGGCGTTGAACGCCCAAAGGAAGCACAGTTCTGGCGTTCAGACGCCAGGAACAGCTGAGGAGTTGGCATCTAACTTCACTCCAGCTTCCAACCCTAGCACTCAATTGCCAGTGAGGGATCAAACACACACAAGTGCTGATGACAACCCCCCTAAAAGGGCTTCTTCAACCACTTCTGTAGGAAATAAACCTGCAGCAACCAAAGTTGAGGAATATAAAGCCAAGATACCTTATCCTCAAAAACTCCGCCAAGAGGAGCAAGATAAGCAATTTGTTCGCTTTGCATATTATCTCAGGACTCTTGAAATAAAGATTCCGTTTGCAGAAGCACTTGAGCAAATACCTTCTTATGCCAAGTTCATGAAAGAGATCTTAAGTCATAAGAAGGATTGGAGAGAAACTGAAAAAGTTCTCCTCACTGAAGAATGCAGTGCAGTCATTCTAAAAAGCTTCCCTGAAAAGCTTAAAGATCCCAAAAGCTTTCTGATACCATGCATATTAGAGGGTAATTGCACCAAGACAGCCTTATGTGATCTTGGGGCAAGCATCAACCTAATACCTGCATCCACTATTAGAAAGCTTGGTTTAACTGAAGAAGTTAAACCAACCCGGATATGTCTCCAACTTACTGATGGCTCCATTAAAAAACCAGCAGGCGTGATTGAGGACATGATTGTCAGGGTTGGGCCATTCGCCTTTCCCACTGACTTCGTCGTGCTGGAGATGGAGGAGCACAAGAGTGCTACTCTCATTCTAGGAAGACCTTTCCTAGCAACTGGACGAACTCTCATTGATGTTCAAAAGGGGGAAGTCACCCTGAGAGTCAATGAGGATGAGTTTAAGTTGAATGCTGTCAATGCCATGCAGCATCCAGACACACCAAAAGACTACATGAAAGTTGATCT
>NC_029788.2:57825626-57827401 GCF_000816755.2 Arachis ipaensis
GAAAGAGGTCACCAAATTACTGGAGGCTGGGATTATTTATCCTATTTCTGATAGCTACTGGGTGAGCCATGTTCAAGTTGTCCCCAAAAAGGGAGGCATGACAGTGGTTCATAATGAAAAAAATGAACTAGTTCCTACAAGAACAGTTATAGGGTGGCGCATGTGTATTGACTACAGAAGGCTCAATACAGCCACCATGAAGGATCATTTTCCTTTACCATTCATAGACCAGATGCTAGAGAGACTAGCAGGTCATGATTATTACTGCTTTTTGGACGGCTATTCAGGCTACAACCAAATTACAGTAGATCCCCAGGATCAAGAGAAAACAGCATTCACATGTCCATCTGGAGTATTTGCTTACAGAAGGATGCCATTTGGGCTGTGTAATGCACCTGCAACCTTCCAGAGATGCATGCTCTCTATTTTCTCTGATATGGTGGAAAAATTTCTGGAAGTCTTCATGGATGACTTCTAAGTATATGGAGGCTCATTCAGCTCCTGTCTTGATCACCTGACACTGGTTTTGAAAAGATGTCAAGAGACCAACCGGGTTTTAAATTGGGAAAAATGTCACTTTATGGTGACTGAAAGGATTGTCCTTGGGCATAAAATTTCAAACAAGGGAATAGAGGTAGATCAAGCTAAAATAGAGGTAATTGAAAAAATACCACCACCTACCAATGTTAAGGCAATCAGAAGCTTTCTCGGGCATGCAGGATTCTATAGGAGGTTTATAAAGGATTTTTCAAAAATTGCAAAACCTCTAAGCAACCTGCTAGCTGTTAACACGCTATTTTTGTTTGACACAGAGTGCCTGCAGGTGTTTGAAACTCTGAAAGCTAAGCTGGTCACAGCACCAGTTATCTCTGCACCAGACTGGACATTACCATTCAAATTAATGTGTGATGCCAGTGATCACGCCATTGGTGCAGTACTGGGGCAGAGGCATGACAAACTTCTGCATGTCATTTATTATGCTAGCCGTGTTTTAAATGATGCCCAGAAAAATTACACAACAACAGAAAAGGAATTGCTTGCAGTGGTCTATGCCATTGACAAGTTTAGATCATACTTAGTAGGATCAAAAGTGATTGTGTACACTGACCATGCTGCTCTTAAATATCTACTTACAAAGCAGGATTCAAAACCCAGGCTTATAAGATGGGTATTGCTTCTGCAAGAGTTTGATATAGAAATAAGAGACAGAAAAGGGACAGAAAACCAAGTGGCTGATCATCTGTCCCGAATAGAGCCAGTAGAAGGGGCACCCTCTCCCTCTATTGAGATCTCTGAAACCTTTCCGGATGAGCATTTGTTCGCCATTCAGGAAATACCATGGTTTGCAGACATTGCAAACTATAAAGCTGCAAGGTTCATACCCAAGGCGTACAGCAGGCAACAAAAGAAAAAATTAATTTCTGATGCAAAGTACTACTTGTGGGATGAACCCTATCTCTTTAAGAGATGTGCAGACGGAATAATCCGTAGGTCTATGCCTAGAGAAGAAGCACAGAGTATCTTATGGCATTGCCATGGGTCACAATTGGAGGTCATTTCGGAGGTGAGCGAACAGCCACCAAGGTCATCCAATGTGGTTTCTACTGGCCTACACTCTACAGAGATTCCTGAGAGTTTGTACGTAACTGTGACAGTTGCCAGAGAGCTGGTAATTTGCCTCATAGTTACGCCATGCCTCAACAAGAAATCTTGGAGATTGAGTTGTTTGATATATGGGGAATTGATTTCATGGGGCCTTTCCCACCATCATACTC
>NC_029788.2:57827450-57850849 GCF_000816755.2 Arachis ipaensis
AAAGAAGCTCCTTCTGGGCGTTTAACGCCAGATTTACAGCGTCCTTGGCGTTTAGAAAAACGCCCAGTGACAAAGGAGTTCTTGGCGTTCAACGCCAGAAAGAAGCAACAGCTGGGCGTTGAACGCCCAGGAGAAGCAGCAATTGGGCGTTAAACGCCTAAAACATGCAGCGTTTGGGCGTTTAACGCCAGGATGGTGGGGAGGAGGTAAATTTGTTTTTACTTCATATTTTTCATTTTAATTTTAATTTTCATGTTTCAATTCATGATTTCTTGCATAAACATGTTACAAACCCTGATTTCTAAAATCCCTAATTTCTAAAAACCCTACTTTAAAAATATCAAATGTATCTTAATCCATAAACACAAATTCTTTTTCAATCCAATCCAACTCTTTTTCAAAAATTTCCAAAACAAATCTATCTCTTTTCCTTCTAAAATCCTTTCAACTCATCAATATCTTTTTCAAATCTCCACATTATCTTTTTCAAAATCCAAATTTATCTTTTTCAAATTTCTTTCATATCTTTTCAATTTTAAATCACATCTTTTTATATCATACTTATTTTTTTAAATCATAACTTCTATCTTATCTTTTTTTTAAATTTTCGAAAACCCACCCCCCTCCCTTTTAAATCCACATTCGGCCTCCCTCCTCTCATCCACCATTCGACACTAGCTCTCCTTCTATCCCTCTCCTTTCTTTTCTTTTGCTTGAGGACAAGCAAACCTCTAAGTTTGGTGTGTTTATCCGTGATCATTAAATTATATCCACTAAGATCATGGCTCCTAAAGGAAAACAAACCACTCCAAGAGGTAAGAAAGAGAGTATTCCAAAACCACTTTGGAATCAAGGGAAGTTCTTAACCAAAGAACATTCAGACCATTACTACAAAATAATGGGTTTAAGATCAGTGATCCCGGAAGTCAAGTTCGATCTGAAGGAAGATGAATATCCGGAGATCCAAGAGCAGATTCGAAACAGGAACTGGGAAGTCCTAGCTAATCCTGAAACAAAAGTGGGAAGGAATATGGTTCAGGAGTTCTACACTAATATGTGGCAAACAGACAGGTAGAGAATATCTGGAACTGCCCTCTATGACTATTGGACTATGGTCAGAGGAAAGATTGTTCACATCCACCCTAACAAAATCAGGGAGATCTTTAAGCTACCTCAGCTGAAAGATGACACAGACTCCTTCAATAAGAGAATGATGAGAACAAACAAGGGCCTAGATAATATTCTAGAGGATATATGCATCCCTGGAGCCAGGTGGACCACCAGCAGCAAGAGTGTCCCAAATCAACTCAAGAGAGAAGATCTCAAACCAGTCACTAGAGGATGGCTGGACTTCATTGGGCGTTTTATATTGCCCACTAGCAACCATTCTGAAGTCACCGTCAAAAGAGCAGTGATGATCCATTGCATTATGTTAGGAAAAGAAGTGGAAGTTCATCAACTGATTCCATCTGAATTTTACATACTTGCAAACAAGAACTCCAAAGATGCCAGGTTGGTTTATCCAAGCCTAATCTCTATGCTCTGCAAAGATGCTTGAGTAAGGATGGGAATAACGGAGTACATCTCAGTGGAGCAACCAATCACTAAAACCACAATGGAAAAACAACAAATGCAGGATGACCCCATCAAGAGGAGGGCACAAGAATTCCTCCCGGAAGTCCCTCAATTTGAATATTGGGAACAGCTTGAAGCATCTGTCACCAAGTTGCAAGAATCTATGGACCAAATAAAGGAAGAATAGCAAAATCAAAACAGTATGCTCTGCAAACTGCTCAGGGAACAAGAAGAGCAAGGGCGTGACTTAAAGGAACTGAAGCGTCAGAAGTTATCTCTTGAAGGACCAAGCACTCCACAGACTAGAGGAACATCCACATCCCAAACTCAAGGTTGTTGAGCTCTAATCTTAACCTTAACTCTGTGATAATTGTTCTTATTTTTAGTTTTACCTTAGAAGATATAGTGGTAATTAGTAGTTATTTTATCTCTAATTAAGCTATAATTTATTTTCCTCATCATCATTAAACATGAATAAAATAGAAGATTTTCTTTAGAATAAGGAGGCAATATTTTTCGAATTTTTAAT
Source organism: Arachis ipaensis (assembly GCF_000816755.2). Taxonomy (NCBI): domain Eukaryota; kingdom Viridiplantae; phylum Streptophyta; class Magnoliopsida; order Fabales; family Fabaceae; genus Arachis; species Arachis ipaensis. Next base: position 57,829,555 of record NC_029788.2, read on the forward strand.
AAAACAAATTCTAATTGTTTACATGTGGTGGCAATGATTTCTGCCTTTTGAATGAATGCCTGAACAGAGCATATGTCTTTGGAATTTGATGTTCTTGAATGTTAAATATGTTGGCTCTTGAAAGAATAATGAACATGAGACATGTTATTGATAATCTGAAAAATCATAAAAATGATTCTTGAAGCAAGAAAAAGCAGTGAATACAAAGCTTGCAAAAAAAAAAAAAAAAAGCAAGCAGAAAAAGCCAATAGCCCTTAAAACCAAAAGGCAAGGGTAGTAAAAAAGGATCCAAGGCTTTGAGCATCAGTGGATAGGAGGGCCTAAGGGAATCAAATCCTGGTCTAAGCGGCTAAACCAAGCTGTCCCTAACCATGTGCTTGTGGCGTGAAGGTGTCAAGTAAAAACTTGAGACTGAGCGGTTAAAGTCAAGGTCCAAAGCAAAAAGAAGAGTGTGCTTAAGAACCCTGGACACCTCTAATTGGGGACTTTAGCAAAGCTGAGTGACAATCTGAAAACGTTCACCCAATTATGTGTCTGTGGCATTTATGTATCCGGTGGTAATACTGGAAAACAAAGTGCTTAGTGCCACGACCAAGACTCATAAAAGTATCTGTGTTCAAGAATCAACATACTGAACTAGGAGAATCAATAACACTATCTGAATTCTAAGTTCCTATAGATGCCAATCATTCTGAGCTTCAATGGATAAAGCGACATGCCAAAACTGTTCGGAAGTAAAAAGCTACTAGTCCCGCTCATTTAATTAGAATATGAGCTTCACTCAAAAACTCGGAGATATTATTGCTTCGTGACTTATTTGTATTCTATTTTATTTTTCTAGTTGCTTGGGGACAAGCAACAGTTTAAGTTTGGTGTTGTGATGAGCGGATATTTTATACGCTTTTTGGGGTTAATTTCATGTAGTTTTTAGGATGTTTTAGTTAAGTTTTTAGTATATTTTAATTAGTTTCTAGGAAAAATTCATATTTCTAGAATTTACTGAGTTTTTATGCTTTTCTGTAATTTCAGGTATTTTCTGGCTGAAATTGAGGGAGCTGAGCAAAAATCTGATTCGGGCTGAAAAAGGATTGCTGATGCTGTTGGATTCTAACCTCTCTGCACTCAGAATGGATTTTCCGGAGCTACAGGAGTCCAATTGGTGCGCTTCCAATTGCGTTGGAAAGTAGACATCCAGGGCTTTCCAGCAATATATAATAGTCCATACTTTGCTCAAGGATAGACGACGTAAACTGGCGTTCAACACCAGTTCCATGTTGCAGTCTGGCGTCCAGCGCCAGAAACAGGTTACAAGTTGGAGTTCAACGCCAGAAACAGCCCAGGCACATGAGAAGCTTTAGTCTCAGCCCCAGCACACACCAAGTGGGCCCTAGAAGTGGAATTCTGCACTATCTATCATAGTTTACTCATTTTCTGTAAACCTAGGTTACTAGTTTAGTATTTAAACAACTTTTAGAGATTTATTTTGTATCTCATGACATTTTAGATCTGAAATTTGTACCTTTTAGCAGCATGAGTCTCTAAACCCCATTGTTGGGGGTGAGGAGCTCTGCAGCGTCTCGATGAATTAATGCAAGTACTTCTATTTTCCATTCAAACATGCGTGTTCCTATCTAAGATATTCATTCGCGCTTAATTATGGAGAAGGTGATGATCCGTGACACTCATCACCTTCCTCAACCCATGAACGTGTGCATGACAACCACCTCCATTCTATATTAGATTGAATGAGTATCTCTTAGCTTCCATAATCAGAATCTTCGTGGTATAAGCTAGAATTGATGGCGTCATTCAGGAGAATCCGGAAAGTCTAAACCTTGTCTGTGGTATTCCGAGTAGGATTCTGGGATTGTATGACTGTGACGGGCTTCAAACTCGCGAGTGCTTGGCGTAGTGACAGACGCAAAAGGATAGTAAATCATATTCCAGTATGATCGAGAACCTCTAGATGATTAGCCGTGCTGTGACAGAGCATTTGGACCATTTTCACTGAGGAGATGGGAAGTAGCCATTGACAACGGTGACACCTTACATAGAGCTTGCCATGGAAGGAACTTTGCACTTTTGCATGCATGAGGGAAGAGGAATACAAGAGAAAAGCTGAAATTCAGAAGACAAAGCTTCTCCAAAACCCCAACATATTCTCCATTACTGTATAATAAGTATTTATTTCATACTCTCTTATTTTTCGTAATTCAATTTGATAAGTGAATTGTTTTCCTGACTAAGAGTTACAAGATAACTGATGCCAAGGCATCATAGGCTAGTTTCACTAGCATTTTTCTGTTAGTTTTAGTTGTTTTATGCATTTTCTTGAGCTTAAAGTAACCAAAAATGGTTAAATGAAGAACAAAGTAATGAACCATCCAAACAATATGATTTTGATGCAAATTCCATGAGTTTTAGTTATATTACCTAAATGCTATGAATGAAAGATTTCTCATGAAATTTTGCAAGACTTTGATGCAATTGTTTGGATGATTTCAGGGAAGAAGAGGCTAAGCAAGGAAGCAACAAAATCAATAAAGGAAGCTTGAATATCATATGTGGAGTTTAAGTTCCAGTTTAAGCCTAAACTGGAGCTTAAACGCCAAAATCATGAAGGATAAGAAATGCTGGAATTGAAGTTTAACCTCCAGTTTGACCTCAAACTGGAGGCTAAACGCCAGAATGAAAAGCCTCACTAAAGAAGCCCCATTCCCTTTTAATTTCAGCAATTTAGTTTCTGCTCTTTAATTCATGCAATTTAAGATTCCGCCATTTAATTTTCTTGTTATTTACTTTTCCCGCCAATTTTACATTCCGCAATTCTCATCTAATTCTTGATTCCGCTCAACTAGACACACTTCTAATCCGAATTGCTGATTCAACCAATCCTTGTGGGATTCGACCTCACTCTATTGTGAGTTTTTACTTGACGACGATAACCGGTGCACTTGCCGGAAGGAATTTTGCCGATCGTGCAATTTCCTAAATCGTAGCATAACATGTTTATGCGCATCAAGTTTATGGCGCCGTTGCCGGGGATTGATTTTCGATTGACAATTCTCAAATTGGAAGCTAACTAGATTGAGCAATTTTCTCTTGCTTTGTTAATTCTGTTATAGATACTTGTTGAATTTTAATTTCTGCACTTGGTTACATGCTTTCCTTCTTTATGCCTTTAAATTCATGCAACTAACTCACTGACTCACTAACTGTTTGATTTAATTCCTCAATTGATCTAACCATACTCTTCCATTAACAAAGAGTATTTTACTTGTTTGTGTTTGAGCTGTGTTCTTGTATGACAGGTAGGAGAGGAGAGACATCAACTCCTCCATATACCGAACCAGAGAGGACCCTTCATAGACTGAGAAAAAACACTTACCCCCAACCATCATATCATGGCCAAAATAATCAACCTAGCCAACCTAATCCGAACCAACAATTTCAAGATCAATTAAACCGGATAGAAGGAATGCTTGCAACCATGAGCCAAGACATAATTGAATTGAAAGCTTTTAAGGAAGAAGTAAATTCTAACTTGCAAAACCAAGGAGCTGCCATCCAGAAGCTAGAAAATCAAATTTTGTATTTGACTAAGCAAGCCCCTGGGACAAGCGGTTCTCATGCTGTCAAGGCTATTGCAAGGGAGGAATATAAGGCCATAACCCTCAGAAGTGGAAAGAATCTAAAGGAGATTTCAAGGGAAACCACAGAGGATGAAGCAAAGGAAAATGTGAAAGACAAAGAACAAGGACAATCTGTTACACCGTTTGCAACAAAAGAAAAAGAAAAAGAGGTCTTGAAGCCTTACACACCTAAAGCACCTTATCCTCAACGTTTGATGAAAAGTGAAAAGGATGGCCAATTCTCCAGGTTCTTGGAGATTTTCAAGAAGCTTCAAATCAACATTCCCTTTGCTGAGGCAATAGAGCAAATGCCACTCTATGCAAAATTCTTAAAAGAATTGATGACCAAGAAGAGAAGCTGGAGAAATGAGGAAACTGTGTTGTTAACTGAAGAATGCAGTGCCATCATTCAGCACAAATTGCCTCAGAAATTGAAGGACCCAGGCAGTTTTCAAATCCCCTGTATTATAGGAGAAGTCATGGTGGAGAAGGCCTTGTGTGATTTAGGGGCCAGCATCAATTTGATGTCGCTAACAATGATGAGAAGAATGAAGATTGAAAAAGCCAAACCAACAAGAATGGCCCTCCAATTGGCAGATCGAACTTTTAAATTCCCTCATGGGATAGTTGAGGATTTGTTGGTGAAAGTGGGAGAATTTATATTTCCCGCTGATTTTGTGGTGTTAGATATGGAGGAAGAAACAAAAACTTCAATAATTCTGGGAAGACCCTTCCAGCATACTGGGCCTTGAAACTTCTGAACTTGGACAACAAAGCTGCTGGAGAAAGAAGGATGTTGCAAATTCAAGAGTTGGAAGAATTCAGAGCGGAAGCTTATGAGAATGCCAAAATTTACAAAGAAAGAGCAAAGAAAAAGCATGACAGCAACATAGCCCCAAAGAAATTTGAAGAAGGGCAAAAAGTATTGCTCTACAATTCTAGGCTGAAGCTATTTCCAGGGAAGCTAAAATCAAGGTGGTCTGGACCATTCCTTGTCACCAAGGTCTCCAATTATGGACAAGTAGAAATCATGGAAGAAAAGTCACAACGAACCTTCATTGTTAACGGTCAAAGACTCAAACATTACTTGGGAGATGTGGAGGAGAAGGACAAAGTCAAATATCACCTCAACTGAGGAAGCTGACCGTCAAGCTAATGACGTTAAAGAAGCGCTTGTTGGGAGGCAACCCAACCTGAGGTAATACCTTGTTGCTGTTTCTTTTATTTGTTTCAATAAAAAGGGTAAAGTAGTTTCTGTGCATTGCAAAGAATTAAGTTTGGTGTTTCACACCAAACAATGAATTCATGGATCAATAAGTCAAAGGGGAATGTGTGACTCTAAGTTTGGTGTCCCACCATAAAGATCAACTGAACACAACAACCTTTGAATTATATGAAAGGAACAACTATTCTAAGCAGTCACAGAAATGCTTAAAACCCTTAGTAGCAACATCATTCCAAGATAACTCAAGGATTCAAAGAACAGAGAGAAGTAAGTGGGAGACTAAGTTTGGTGTTCACACACCAATCTAAGAATCCGATACTTACCCACACATAGTTGAGCTGACCACTCAAGTGCTTGAGAAGCAAGCAACTTCATCACTCTTTGCAGGAAAGGAAACAAGAACCTTAAAGCATGAAGCAACATTTAGGAAGAAGAAGGAGAAATCAAATTGTTTCCTGACAACAAAGAAAAAACAAGGAATTTCACAAGGTGGTATTGTTCCTTGCTAATTCTTTAAAAAGGGCAAACAAAAGCATGCTTGTTCTGGTTTAAACTGTAAATGTTGAATCTTTCTGGAATGTGTAGTTTTTTTAGTATGTGTGTTTGTTAATTGCTTTGAATAAAGTGAATGCCTAGATGTTTGGATATAACTTCACCTTCTTAAACAAGTGCGTGCCATGCTTGTTCTGTTTCCAAAAATAAAAGAAAAGTTTGAACAAAAGTAACTTGGCTAAATTAGTGACAAATCAAGTAGAATTAAGTGGTGGTATGCATGCTTGATTGTTTAGTCAGATCACTAAAATTAGAGTGTAGAATTATCATTTCTTATGTAGAAAGTGAACATTGTCTATGGATCTTGATGAATAAATGTCTTTGGCCATGAAAAGGAAAAAGAAAAAGAAAAAGCCACGGAAAAAGGCAACCAAAAAGCAAAAAAAAAAAAAAAAATTGAGAAAATAAGCTAGGTACCAATGGTTTGAACTTCTGAGACAAATGCCTATGGTGTTTATGTATTAAGGATATGCTTGGATGAATAGGTTCTGAGGAGTGTTTCAACACTCGGTAACTTGGGTTAACTAACCATAGATTGCTTCAAGCCAACAATCTCCGTGGGATTCGACCCTTACTCACGTAAGGTATAACTTGGACGACCCAGTGCACTTGCTGGTTAGTTGTGCGGAATTACATAGTGTGAAGTAATTTTCGTGCACCATTTATTTTTTTCTTTTGTTTTTCTCATTTTTCTTTCTTTCAAACTGAACTATATACAAGAACATCAATGCATAAGGTCTAAACTTTTGATTAATACATGAGAATGTACCAAATTCCCAAATATAGAAATACAAAACACCCTTTTATTCCAACCCAGTGTTCCCAACTTTCCCCAAACATGAATAATAAACTCTCTCACTAGCCTAAGCTAATCAAAGATCCAAACAAGGGATATTTATTGTTTTTTACTTAAGGCTTGTAATGTGCTACAATTTAGAACAAATGGGTTAAGTATAGGCTCAAAATTGGCTAACAATGGAAGATAAAAGGTAGACTATTTGGGTAAGTGAGCTAATGAAACAATGGCCTCAATCATATAAATGCATGTATACAAGGAATAATGGACATAAAGAATTAAACAAATCAAAGATGACAATCATAGAGAGAGAATAATCACACACAAGAAGGAAAATAAGTGGTTATATGATGTAACCACACAATTAGGCTCAAAACCTCACATGCTTGTGTTCTTAGCTCAAAAACATGATCCACAATATATATAATTCAAGCAAGTTCAACAGAAAAAAATTTCATTGTTTTGACTAAGCTTATTATAGGTATTCGAAATGCAATGTTGTGATTCTTTAGTTTTGACTAAGCTAAAAATTCCTTAGTTTATTCCCTTTTTCAAACAAACCAAATTCCCATATGCAAAAAGGGTAAACTAAGCTCAAAAATCCAAATTTTTCAAATCACAACTAATAAATTAAAATGACTATATATACTATCAAACAAAAATTGCAAATCCAACTAAAAATATAACATATATACAAACCAAAGTACAATATGCAACAAGCTAAAACAAAAGTATCCAATGTAACTAATATATACAATAATCCCAAAAAGTGCAATAAAGTAAAGTGTAAATACTAAAAATAGAACAAAATAAAAGAAGAATGTCTGAAATGGTCACCAAGATAGAAATTCTTGCCGACGATGGCGACCTCCCCATACTTAGATGAAAGCATCGTCCTCAATGCTACGACTGAGACTGCGTGAGAGGGTTGACGTTCGCATCTGTCTGAGGCTGTGGCTCTGGCTGTGGCTGTGGTGGTGCTAGGCCGGTAGATACTGACGGTGCTGAGGAGGGTCCGGCTGCAGCTGAAGAAAATGAAGGGCCAGATGCTGCTGCTGCAGAAGCTCTAGCTCTATGCGAGGCTGGTGGTCTGTCACTCACCCAAGTCCCCCACGGAATAACTCGCTCCTTTCCTTGGACTGCGGGTGGCGACTCATCATCTAGCAGCCATAGAATTCCAGCCCGCTGAGCCATCTCTGTGACCAAACTGGGAAAAGGGAGTGTACCTCTGACATGGGCTCGCCACATAAACTTCCTGATCAGTCGGGAAAAGTACAGCTCCTTCCCCTACATAACACACCCAATTAAGACGAGCATGTCAATCGGGATCTCAATAAAGTGCGTGGTAGGCATGACATAGTGAGCAAGAATCTGCCGCCATGTCCTAGCCTCCCTCGTCAAATAGTCAAACATCATCCCCTTGGGTTTCAATTTGTTGTCACCCATCTCCCAAGGGGCGTCCGGATGTGCAATAACACTCCTCAATGCAACATAATCCTAAGTCAGGCAATGCATCTCTTCCTCAGCCCTCTGAAAAGTGTCTTTATCACTGACCTTGGGCTGACAGTGGAGTGCTGATGCATGAGCATCTTTTCTATCTTTTCCTAGTAAATTTGCATTCAAATTGGTGAGTTTGATCAAAATTTAAATATCTTTTAGCCACTATGGATGCTACTTTGAGTTGTGTATAATTCTATTTATTTCAGGAAGCATTCGGATGGATTTGACGGAGTTTTGTAGCAGAAAAGGAAGAAAGCGAATGATGCTGTCAATCCTGACCTCCTTGAACTCAAACAGGAATACCTTCAGCTACAAAGGTCCAATTAACGTGATTTCAGCGGCATTGGAAAGCTAACTTCTAGGGCTTTCCAACGATATATAATAGTGTACATTTCTTCGCCAGAAACCTCTGTCTCCTCCACGTTGAACTTGGCTCCTTTCAAGTTTAGCGTGGATTCAAAGGAAAAGCGTAGAATTGTCAATGCCTCCTCCACGCTGAACTTGAGGTTTTTCAAGTTCAGCATGGATCCTAACAACCAAGTGGTCCCCAGGCATTCAAGAAAAGCTACGAATGAAGCCAGATTTATTTTGATTGAATTTTGTATTTTATTTTAAAATAGGAAAAGATATTATTTTAATTTTAGAAAAAGATATTTTACATTAATTAGGATTAGATATGAAAGGAAAAAGAATCAACTCTTCTCTGGTACCTCATTCCAAATTTACAATTACCAGAATCCTAGTTTCCACTCTGAACCATGAGCAACTAAACCTCCACTCTTAAGGTTAGGAGCTCTGTCTATTGTATGGATTGATACTATTACTTTTCTATTTTAATTCATGTACTAATTTATAATTCAAGAATTGTTTTCGTTCTTTAATTTATGAATTTGGGTGGAACGGAGGTATGACCCTCTTTCTAATTGAGTTCTTGTATAACTTGGAAAAGCTCTTTACTTGAACTATAGCTTGAAAATAATTTCTCCTAAATTTCTAATTGTCTGGACTTAACAGGATACGTGACATATAATCCTCTTATATTTGGGCAATTAGGATTTTTGTGGCATATAAACTAGAATTAAGCTTCACCCTCTAATTGGAATTAAGTGACCAAGGAATTGGCGATTGATGAATTTTAGAGGAGACTAAAAAGGTCTAAGGAATTAGGGTTTAGTCACATATAGTTTGCCATGAATTAAATCTTGCATGATTAAAATAGTTAGTAGGAAAAGTCAATCCGGAAAATAGATAACTCCGAAGCCTTAACTGTTTTCTCCATATATTTTACAAACCGTTTACTGCTTGTTTTCTAATATTCTGAATTTATTGTTAATGCTTTTGATCTTCAAAAAACCATTTTCTGTTAGTGTAACTAAGTAAATCACTCAATAATTGTTGCTTGATCCATCAATCCTCGTGGGATCGACCCTCACTCTCCTGAGGTATTACTTGGTACGATCCGGTGCACTTGTCGGTTAGTTTGTGGGTTATAAATTCTGCACCAAGTTTTTGGCGCCGTTGCCGGGGATTGATAGTGATTAACAACTATTAGTTGTTTGATTGCTTCCTTAATTCCACTCATAATTTTTGAAATTTATTTATTTATTTTATTTAGTATTTTTATTATATTTTTTTTACACAGGTTACCTCACTGGGAATTCTCTGTACTCTGACGTAGAGAGTTCCATATTTTCTTGTCTTCTGTATGTTTATGAGCAGGAATAGGGACAAGCAACCTTTGTTAGACTTTGATTCTGAACTTGAAAGGACTTTTAGGCGGCGTTTGCAACAAGCAAGACTTTACAAGGCTGCAGAGTCCACTTGGAGCATAATAATGCTGCTAATGCCAATGTGGCAAATCCTAATGGGAATGAACAACCTAGGAGAGTGCTTGGCTCATACACTTCTCCCAATACAGATCTTTATGTAAAAAGTATTGTGGTACCTCCCATTGCTGCAAACAACTTTGAGCTGAAGCCATAACTAGTCACTCTGGTGCAACAAAACTGTCAGTATCATGGTCTGCCCCAAGACCCAAATCAATTTATTTCTAATTTTTTGCAGATTTGTGATATTGTGAAGATAAAGGGAGTGAACCCGGATGTGTACAAACTCATGCTCTTCCCACTTTCTTTGAGGGATAGAGCAAAAATATGGTTAGATTCTCAACCCAAGGAGAGTCTGGATACTTGGGAAAAAGTTGTCACTGGATTTCTGACTAAATTTTTCCCACCTAAAAAGATGACTAAGCCTAGGGTGGAGGTTCAAACCTTTAGGCAAAAGGAAGGTGAGACCCTTTATGAAGCTTGGGAGATATACAAGTGATGAGGGAAAAATGATTCCACCAAACTCACCGGCAAGTGTATCGGGTCGCATCAAGTAGTAATAACTCACAAGAGTGAGGTCGATCCTACAAGGATTGATGGATTGAGCAAGTTTAGTGTGGTGATGAATTTAGTTAAGCAAACATTTGATGAATTGAGTGAAATTCTATTGACAGAAGATAAATTGCAAGTAAAATAGAGTGCAGAATGAAAATTGGCTAAATCTTAAAGTGCAGAAGAAGTAAATTGCAGAACCTTAAAGTGCAAAAAAGTAAAAGAGCTAAAACTTAAATTGCAAGAAAGGTAACTAACTGAAACTTAAAGTGCAAGGTATTTAAATTGTTGAATCTAAATTGACAAGAAACTTAAATTGCATGAAGAATAAAAGGATTTGGGTACTGGGATTCAAAACTGAGCTGGAAAATGTAAAGTACAGTAAATTAAAGAAGTATGAGATAAAGAGAATTCAGATCAGGATCTCATTAACAAATCAAAAATGAAAAATTGCAGAAGAATCAAAACAGCAAGAAAACTTAGATCAATTCTGAAATCCTAAAGAGAAATTGACAATTTCAGTGAAGTAGTAAAATCAGAAAGAAAATCTAGAGCTCAATTGCTCTCTTGTCAAAATAGAAAAGAAGAAATTGCAGAAAAAAGAAAACAAAACAGAAAAGAAAAGAAAACCCAGATCTGATCTGAATTCCTAAAACTCTCGAAAGGAAAAATTAAAAGAGAAAAGCAAAAAAGAAGGTTCTTCTCAAATCAAATTTGCTCCTATTTATACACTTTCTATTTCCATCATCAAGCACTTGGAGTGGGCTTTTTGGTTTGGCCTTGAAGAAGTGGATCCAAGTGGCAATTGTTTGAAATGGGTCAGGGGTGCTTGGTTGCTCCCAGGGGAACGCTCAGTTCACTAAATGAGCGCTACGTTCCTTTCTCCTTTGGTGCGCAATTTTTTCTTCCTAGCACTCTCTTAGTGAGCGTTACGTTCCTTTGCTGAGCGTTGCCTTTATTGAGCATTTTGTTTCTTCACTGGCGCTCTCTTAGTGAGCGCCAAGTTAACTTAGTGAGCGCTCCTAGTGTGTACGGCAGCAAGGAGCTTGCCTCCCAAGCTTGAAAATCCCGAAAACGCTCCCTTAGTCAGCATAGCGCTCCCTTTTGAAGTGAGCGCCAGCCATGTTGGCTATTTGAGCGTGGCGTTCTTTTTCTTAACGCAACGCTTCCCTGATTCTCCCTCTTTTCATTTCCTCACCTAAAAGTAACCAAACAACCAATCAATGTCCCACCAAAATTACAAGGTTTTTGCATCATTCATAAAATCAATTAATTCTTGCCCAAACCTAATGATTTTGTATAAAATAAATGATGTTTGATTCATTCAAAATAATCATGAAATTCCAATCCAATCACTTACTTATTGTGCAAGAAAGCGCATAAAACCTAATGAAACAAATGAAAAATGCTTGTAAAACTAGCATAAGATGACTTGTCATCACAATACCAAACTTAAACCTTTCTTGTCCCCAAGCAAGCACTAAACATGAGAAGAAATGAAATAAAACAGAGAAGCATATATGTCCTTATTTAGCAGGTAATAAAATTTGGTTCATGGGGTTTTATGCAGACAAAATGCAGCTGTCAGATATGAAATGTCTCTTTGAGGGGTCACTAGAGTTGCTGCTATAATTCCTTGTTCTTTTATTGATCCCTGTTAGATTTTTCCTTCTTTCTTTTGCTTCAGAAGCTTATTTCTTAATGGCAGCTCAGTGTCAAGTGTTGCAGCAGCCTTTTGGCTCAATTTTTCTCAACAGCTTTTCACTACAGACACTTGGCTCACAATTCTTCTTAGAAACATTGATGCCCAGCACCTCTTTGGGTTACTAAATGCTTTGTAGCTAGGTTGCTCTTGATAATGGACTTTCAGTTGGTAATCTCGGATTAGTTAATCCAAGTTACCAAGTTTTAAAATACTCCACAGAACCTAATTGTCCAAGCAGATCCTAGTATAAAAAGCACCACAGGCATATGTTCTAAGGTCCAAGCTACTGGTGTCTAGACTTATTATTTGTTTCTTTTATTTTTGCTGCCAATTCTTGGCTTTTTCTTTTCTTTATCCTTCTTACTTTTCCTCTTTTTCCAGGGATACTTATTAATTGAAGGCTTTACAACATCAACTAAGTTCACACTGCAAGAGATATTCTATCCTTCAGCTTTTATTATTGAGCTTATCATCTAATCAAGCAGTCACCACCATTGGACTTTTATTTTTACTCCTACCACATTGGACACTTACTTTCTGTTTCAATCATTTTCTCTTATTCATGCAGAGGAAACAATACAGAATTTAGTGCAGATGAGTGATAACAAGCATATTGCAAACCCTAATAAGAAATCTACTAAGACATGAAAGTGCAAAACATGAAATATTTGGAGGCATATCATGTTTCAGATATGCATCATCCTTATTTAATTCAAACTATGAAAGGGACTCCACCACCTCTATTGTTCGTGCTCTTTTCCTTTACTCAATTCTCCTTTCTTCTTTGGTTCATGCTTCTTCTTCTTTCTTTGTTCCACTTGTTCTTCAAACATGTTTAGGGAGAACCGAGATTGGTCCACTTATTCCCCATAGTCCAGCATCTTGTAATGCTTTCTCCATTCTCTCTAAATTTCTTCTAGCCCTTTCTCCTTATGCTGCTCTTAGTTCAGGCTACTCTTGATATGGCTTGATCTCTTGGTTGACCACTGCCATACCATAGACTAAGTAGTTTAGCTTTGATTGAGTATCTATGTCATATTCCATTCGGTCTACTTGCCTAGCCTCTCCAGCTGTATGATATATGTTCTTCCATTCATGAAGATCTTGGAGGTACTTTTCCTGCTTAGCTTGTTGCTAGAACAGTTTGTTGAATGATTCTTGACATTGAGCCGCTTGTTCCCTTTCTCGATCTAAAGACCTTGCTTGAAATTCTCTCTGTTGATCCGTTATTATGAGCTGGAAGTTTTTTTGTTTCTCCATCATTTGCCGCTGCCAATTCTCCTGCTGCTCCTGGGCTCTCAAGTACTGCTCCTGTTGTTGCTCCTGTGCTTTCATATATTGTTGAGACATTTCTTCAATGGCTCTTTGCATTTGGCTTAAGTCCATTGCATCGGAATCTTGTCCTTCCTCCATTTGTGGTCTCCTTCTTCTTCCTTGAGTTCTTCTCTCTTCCTGGGTTTCAGTGACACCTTCCATTTTTTGCTTGGTGATTCCTCTGCTTCCCTTTACCCGATCTATATCTGCATCCTCAAAGAATACCCCTGCTCTATTGCACAGCCTCAAAATAGTACTTGGGTGGCCAAGTCTACTTGATTTTCCACTATCCTCTGCCATCTCTTGAATGTTATCTGCTATGAGCTGTAGGATATTGATTTCTCCTCCTTTGAGTATGCAGTATGTCAGAATTTCTCTCTTTATTATGACTTCAGATGTATTTCCAGTGGGGAGTATAGATCTTCTCACTATCTCATACCATCCTTTGGCTTTAGGTGTGAGATCCATTCTCTTCAAGTGGCTCGGATCCCCAGCTGAGTCCCTTTCCTAGTCTTTGCCTTCCAAGCATAAACCATTTAGTATCTTATCAGGATCATTCTCACCCGTCATTCTTTCATCAAAGCTAGGTTCTCCATAGGGTATCACTCTTATCTGTAAGACCCTCATGATGGATGATGGACTGAAATCTACCTCAACCCCCTAACATAGCTCTTGTAGGGAGGGCTGGTCTTGGTTTACCTCACAGCATTTGCATAGAACTCCCTTATCATGGTTGCACTTATGTCTCTGAGAGGTTCACATAGGAGTTCCCATCTTCTTTGTACGACTATTCTTCTCATGAAAGGGTATTCTCTTTCTTTCAATTTGAAACCAATCTCAGAAATGACTCCTTTTGATTCCATTAACCTGTAATATCGTGATTCATGAAATTGAGACTTAAATCTCTTGGCATCATAGGTTGGTGGTTCAGCTTCAATTGGTTCCTTTCCTTTCCTTCTTTTGGAACTTGATGAAGCCATGAATTAGGGAAGGAGGAGAAATGATAATGATGCCTTGGTTGAAGCACGGTTTAGGATGAAAGGAATGGGAGGTAGGGTGCTGTATGATGTCTTTGGGTAAGAGAAAAATGATGTAAATTATTTGGGAAAGATGTATGAATAAAACAAAGGCAAATAGATTAGGAGGTGCTGCTGGCTGATTTATAGCACGGGAAGGCATTATTGGAGAAAAACAATGAATCGGTGGTTTGATTATGTTGCAATGAAGGGTGAAGATTGGACAAGTCTTTGTTAAGATCATGGAAATGAATGGTTTGCATGTAAATTTAGGTAATGGCAAGGATCGCCCCTTCATTGGGCATATGGTTCGGTCTCTTAGGTGCTGATTCTTGCAGAGTTGTGCTTCCCAACCATGCACATGTGACTTTCTTTTTTCCTTGGGACAACCGTACAGGGCATGGTGTTGTCCTTTCTTCAGTCTTCTCTTTTCCATGCTTATCCACCTAAATTAATATAACAAAAATTGAGTTCAAAGAGGTGGCGGTTTGAATTAGAAATTACAACTTAATAACTAGCCATAGGAAATTGGAAATTTAAGCCATATGTTCCTTATACATGACTAGCTAACCGTGTCACAAGGATTTGAACAAAATATTGGTGAACACCAAACTTGTTTTATACCAAGTGATTCATATGAAACCTAATGAATATCTATCATAATTAGTATATTCATTACAAGGAACATTTTATTTTCTACCATACTACCATAAATTCATAAAATGATACAAAAGTGGTTTTCTTGAAATTCATAGCATATGTAGACACCAAACTTAATGTTTGGCTATATATTTCGATGGAATGAATGAGTATACATCCTAAAATGGTTATATGATCAGTATGCTTGAAAATCTATTTTAGAGTGCCTTTAGGCACACCAAACTTAGGAATCAGACATATGCTTTAAAATGATGTGTGCAGTCATCAAATCTACTCATGAGAGCTCAAATTTATGCTAGAAGAACCATTAATAATTGAAATTAAAACCAAAGCAAGAACAGTAAATCATGGACTGCCTCCCATGGGGCTCTCTTTTATTGTCACTAGCTTGACATTGGTTCCTTGTTAGGGTGGCTGATGATTATGGTGCCTCAACTTGTCCCCTCTCACTATGAGCCTTCTTCATGTGCCTTGATGATCAATCTGTATATGCTCCAATGAGAGTATGTTATTGACAGTGTAATAATCATCAGTTTGTGGGCCTGTCTCCAACTGTTGGTATATCAGTTGCACTTTGTCTCCTTTTGAGAACTCTTCAGTTGGGATTTTTTTGTTTCTCCACCCTTTTGGAATCCTTTTCTTGTTCTTTTTTCCTTTCTTTGGTGGCTCTTCTATCTTTAAAGCATGCTTTATATCTGGGTCTGTCTTCCTAGTAATCAACTTCTCAATCTCTTCCTACCTTCTCTTCTCGTTTCTTACATCTTCTTTCCCCTTTTGTTCTTCTCCACTATCTGTCTTTTGTTTTGGGGGTGAGCTGATGAGTGCTTCGTTGGGTTTTTCTTTCCAATGCAAGTCTTCTTCTTCAACCCTCATGCAGCTTTTCTCTTCAATAGTATGCTGTATTTCGTGAAAGACATTTAGAGTGATCTTCTCATCATGTACCCTCAAAGTCATTTCTCCTTGTTCCACATTAATGATGGCCCTTGCTGTGGCTAAGAAAGGTCTTCCCAATATAATAGAATCATTCCCCTCTTCACCCAAGTCCAGGACTACAAAATCTGCTGGAAATATGAATTTTCCTACTCTGACCAAGAGATTTTCAATCACACCCTTGGGAATTACCAGTGATCTATCCACTAGCTCCAATGACATCTGTGTAGGCTTCACTTCTTCTATAAATAGCCTTCTTATCATAGATAAAGGCATCAGGTTGATACTGGATCCTAAATCACACAATGCCTTATCAATGGATATGTTACCAATGGTGCAAGGCAAAAAGAAACTCCCAAGGTCTTTGAGTTTTGGTGGGAGGCCTTTTTGGATCACTGCACTACATTCTTGTGTCAAGATCACTGTCTCCTTTTCATTCCAGCTTCTCTTCTTGTTGATGAGCTCTTTTAAGAATTTTGCATACAAGGGCATTTGCTCCAATGCTTCAGCAAGAGAAATATTAATTTCCAGCTTCTTAAAAACTTCTAGGAACTTAGGAAATTGTTGGTCCTTGAGCTCCTTCTGTAATCTTTGAGGGTAAGGCAAAGGAGGGGTGTAAGGCTTCACAATCTTCCTCTGTTCTTGTGATTGCTCTTCCATGACTTACTTTCCTTTCTTTGAAGCTTGTGGATCTCCCTCTTTCTCCTTGAGAGTCTCTTGGTCTTTCTCTTCAGTTGCCATTTCTTTCTCGTTGCTGACCTTGTTATCCTCCAATGTTCTTCCACTCCTGAGTTGAATTGCTTTACATTCCTCTTTGGGGTTTGGAATGGTGTCACTTGGAAGTGCACTAGTTGGTCTTTCATCTACTGTTTCCTTGGACAGTTGTCCAATTTGCCTTTCCAGATTCCTTAGTGAAGCTTCATGGTTCTTATTGGCCGGTTCTTGATGCTTGATCATTTTTTCCATCATCATCTCCAAATTAGCATATTCAAGAACAATTTGAGCAGATGGCTAAAGAGATTGATAGTTTACAAGTTGCAGCAGTGAATACAAGCCAACCATCAACTACATGGGGACAAAATGAAGAAAACCAAGAAAATCAGCAGCAGGAACAACCTCAATATGTGCACAACCAAGGCTCATGCCAAAATGAGGTTTATGGTGACACCTACAATCCATCCTGGAAGAACCATCCAAATCTCAGATGGGGAGATAACCACACCCACAGCCAGCAACCGTGGCAGAAAAACTCAAACCAAAACATCTTAAGAAACACAACTTACTCAAACCACGACCAGCAAAACGCTAATAATAATCAATACAAGAAACCACAAAATACATATCAACCACTCCACCACAATCCACAAACTCATCAAAATAGCATTTCCGCACCAACATCTAACCCCCAAAACTACCACACTACCCCTACAAACCAAAAGGGTGGAAAAACAAGAAAATCCCCACTGAAGGCTTTTCACCAGGGGATAAAGTAATGTTAAACACCCAACCAATGAAGGTGTCCCTACAATCATCTGAATGCTATACTGTGAACCGGATTCTTTCACTTGAACACCTAGAGATCATCAAATAGGAGACCGGAAGAAAGTTCACAGTAAGAGGAGAAAAGCTGAGGCACTATGATTTTCAACCTCCTTGATCAAAAGAACAAGATGTCAAGCTAGTGACAATAAAAGAGCGCTTGTTGGGAGGCAACCCAACCTGAGGTAGTTTTCTTTTCAAAAACCCACTATCAAGAGCAACCTAACTACAAGGCATTTAGTAACCCAAAGAGGTGCTGGGCATCAATGTTTAAAAGGGAATGTGAGCTAAGTGTCCATGGTGAATAATGTGTCAAGTATACAGAAAAGAAAATGAACTTGCTACACATGACACTCAAATAAAGCTTTTGAACAAAGTAATAGCCAAGGATAAAGGAATAATGAGAGGTCATAGCAGTATGTTACTCGAAGCTTGAAGGAGACTTTCTAGGCCTAAGAGTCAATAAGAAGTGAGTATTTACATATCCACACAAAATCCCATGAACTACCAATAATACTCTGCTAGCATGAACATCCTCTTCCATTTCATTCTTTCTTCTCAATAAATCTTTTCTTGCTTGGGGACAAGCAAGCTTTAAGTTTGGTGTTGTGATGACAAGTCATCCGTTGGCATGAAGGAAACCTCCCTGGGCACCAAAAGTTTGTGCCAACGTTAGCCCCTAACTTTGAGGCTAACGTTGGCATGAAGGAAACCTCCCTGGGCACCAAAAGTTTGTGCCAACGTTAACCCCTAACTTTGAGGCTAACGTTGGCATGAAGAAAACCTCCTTGGGCACCAAAAGTTTGCGCCAACGTTAGCCCCCTAACTTGGTGGCTAACGTTGGCGCCACAAGTGCACAAGGTAAGGCCAACGTTAGGGCCAAAGTTAGACCCCTAACTTTGGCACCAACGTTGGTATCAGATGGATATAGTTGCTGATATGAAAAGTTTGGGCAAAAGTTAGCCCCCTAACTTTTGCTCAAACTTTTGGTCCAACTTTTGCAAAACTCCAACCCGGTTCAATTGGTTCACTTTGGTTCTTCTCCAAACTTCAAGAGCAATCAACCAAGGCTTCTTTCAACCCAATTCCACCAAGAGCAAAGGCCCAACTCAAGGCTTGAAGATCATTTGAAGAAAGTGTATAAATAGGATAGAATTCAAGTTCTTCGGGGAGCTTTCTTTTGAAATTTTCATAATAGTTTTCGGAGAGCTTTGGATATTGAGTGATCTTTTATTTCTTTGTCTTGGGGAAGGAGAATTCACTTCTCTTCCTCTCAGTTTTATTGCTTTCAATTTCAATTACAATTGTCTTGGATTTTGGGTTGGAGATTTGAAGAAATTCTGTTTCAATCTCAACCTTGGATCTCACTGCTTGATTGAATTTCAATTTCTGTTAATTGCTCTTCATCCACTTTCTTTGAATTTCAATTTCAATTTCTTGTTGGATCTAGGAAGGCATTGAGATCTAGACTTGGTTTCCTAGTCTCTGGGTCCTGAGATCTAATTTCCCAATTTTACATTTTCTGTTTACTGTTTTCATGTTCATTTACTTTTTTCTGCTTCAAGATCCAATCTAACCCAAGCCTTCTTCTACTTCTCTGCTTGATGCAATTTACTTTTCCTTGTTTAAATTCTGCAAATCCAATCCCCAATTCCCTTTACAATTCCAGCCGTTTACATTTCTTGCACTTTAAGATTCTGCAATTTACATTTCTTGCATTTTAAGTTTCTGCTATTTAATTTCTTGTTCTTTAAGATTAAGCACTTTAATTTCGTGTTCTCTTTACTTCCATGCAATTTAATTTCTGCAAAGCACAAAACACTCAACCAAATCTTGATTCGCTTGACTAAATTAACCACTAAGCTAAAATTGCTCAATCCTTCAATCCCTGTGGGATCGACCTCACTCCCGTGAGTTATTATTACTTGATGCGACCCGGTGCACTTGCCGGTTAGATTTGTGTTGTTTTGGGAGAAATTTATTTTTCACCAAAATACACATCAAGTTTTTGGCGCTGTTGCCGGGGATTGATTAGATTGACAATGATTAAGTGAGGTGGTAGTTTAGATCAAGCAATTTTTCTTTTCGGTTTCTTTAATTTTTGACTAACCCACTAACTGTTTGAATTTTTGCTTAAGCTAACTCAAACTTCATTCTAGCAATAGATTGAAGTGTCACTGGTTTTTGTGTGTTTCTTGTGTTTTGCTTGTATATCAGATACAAGAAGAGAAGCAAGAGAAAAAAATGTTGCTGGAGAGGAAGAATCAGATGAAGAATATCATGAATTGGAGGAACACTCAACAAATCCAACAAATCCACCAGTGAGAATGGCCAACAACAATGGTCAACCCCAGAGGAGAGTCTTGGCTTCATATACACTTGCTAATCCAAGGCATTGTAGGAGTAGCATCCTTACCCCAAATGTCGATACAAATAACTTTGAATTGAAGCCCCAACTCATCACCTTGGTGCAGAACAACTGTTCCTATGGAGGAGGCCCCTTGGAAGATCCAAACCAGCACCTATCCACCTTCCTGAGGATATGTAACACAGTGAAGACCAATGGTGTGCATCCTGACAGTTACAAATTGCTGCTATTTCCATTTTCCCTCAAAGACAAAGCCACTCAATGGTTGGAGTCATTTCCAAGAGATAGCATCAACAACTGGGATGATCTAGTAACCAAGTTTCTTGCCAAGTTTTACCCACCTCAAAGAGTTATTAGATTGAAGACTGAAGTTCAAACATTTACTCAGATGGATGGAGAGTCATTGTATGAAGCATGGGAGAGATATTAAGATTCTGCAATTTACATTTCTTGCATTTTAAGTTTCTGCTATTTAATTTCTTGTTCTTTAAGATTAAGCACTTTAATTTCCTGTTCTCTTTACTTTCATGCAATTTAATTTCTGCAAAGCACAAAACACTAAACCAAATCTTGATTCGCTTGACTAAATTAACCACTAAGCTAAAATTGCTCAATCCTTCAATCCCTGTGGGATCGACCTCACTCCCGTGAGTTATTATTACTTGATGCGACCCGGTGCACTTGCCGGTTAGATTTCTGTTGTTTTGGGAGAAATTTATTTTTCACCAAAATACACATAAAGTTTTTGGCGCCGTTGCCGGGGATTGATTAGATTGACAATGATTAAGTGAGGTGGTAGTTTAGATCAAGCAATTTTTCTTTTCGGTTTCTTTAATTTTTGACTAACCCACTAACTGTTTGAATTTTTGCTTAAGCTAACTCAAACTTCATTCTAGCAATAGATTGAAGTGTCACTGGTTTTTATGTGTTTCTTGTGTTTTGCTTGTATGTCAGATACAAGAAGAGAAGCAAGAGAAAAAAATGTAAGAGAAAGACCAAGAATGCAAAAAGCTCAAAGAAAGATGTGGACATCCTTGAAACACAGCTACAAGAGAAGAAGGAAGGGGTGAAGCTAGATGTCCCCAAACTTCTGTACCCTCGGAGGTTCAAAAAAGAAAACGAGGATAAGCAATACTCAAAATTCCTGGATATATTCAAGACTCTCAGCATCAACATTCCTTTCTTAGAAGCACTTGAACAGATGCCATTATATGCCAAATTTATGAAAGAAGTACTCACAAAGAAAAGATCCCTGAAGGAAGGACAGATTGTTGAGATGACAAAGGAATGTAGTGCTATCCTCCAAAGAGAGTTACCAGAGAAGAAAGATGATCCTGGGAGTTTTTATATACCTTGCACCATAGGAGACATAACAATTGAAAAGTCATTATGTGACCTTGGTGCAAGCATAAACTTGATGCCTTTGTCTCTAATGAGGAAACTTCGAATTTGTGAGCTGAAATCCACACGAATACTCCTTCAAATGGCTGACAAATCCATCCAGCAAGCAGTTGAAGTTGTAGAGAATGTACTGGTAAAAGTGGGGAAGTTCCTTCTCCCAGCTGATTTTGTCATTATGGATATGGAGAAGGACCCTAAACTCCCATCATTCTGGGGAGGCCTTTCCTGGCTACGGGCAGAGCATTGATAGATGTTGAGAAAGGGGAATTATTGCTAAGA
>NC_029788.2:57852173-57852798 GCF_000816755.2 Arachis ipaensis
GCTGGACACCAATAGCTTGAACCTTAAAATATATGCCTGTGGTGTCTTTGTACTAGGATCTGCTTGGATTAGTAAGCTCTTTGGAGTGCATCAACACTTGGTGACTTGGATTAACTAATCCGGGATCATCAGCTGAAAACCCACTATCAAGAGCAACCTAACTACAAGGCATTTAGTAACCCAAAGAGGTGCTGGGCATCAATGTTTAAAAGGGAATGTGAGCCAAGTGTCCATGGTGAATAATGTGTCAAGTATACAGAAAAGAAAATGAACTTGCTACACATGACACTCAAATCAAGCTTTTGAACAAAGTAATAGCCAAGGATAAAGGAATAATGAGAGGTCATAGCAGTATGTTACTTGAAGCTTGAAGGAGACTTTCTAGGCCTAAGAGTCAATAAGAAGTGAGTATTTACATATCCACACAAAATCCCATGAACTACCAAGAATACTCTGCTAGCATGAACATCCTCTCCCTTTTCATTCTTTCTTCTCAATAAATCTTTTCTTGCTTGGGGACAAGCAAGCTTTAAGTTTGGTGTTGTGATGACAAGTCATCTTAGCCTAGTTTTACTAGTCTTTTTCTTTAGTTTTCAATTGAATTATGCACTTTCTTGAGCCACAA
>NC_029788.2:57860271-57860596 GCF_000816755.2 Arachis ipaensis
TCAAGGACTTTTCAAAAATAGCAAAACCATTGAGCAATTTACTAATGAATGATGTTCCCTTCATTTTTTATGATAACTGTAAACAAGCCTTTGAAACTCTCAAGAGAAAGCTCATTACAGCACCAATCATCACACCCCCTGATTGGAATTTACCTTTTGAACTTATGTGTGATGCAAGCAACCTTGCTATCGGTGCTGTACTGGGGCAAAAGAAGGACAAATTACATCATGTCATATATTATGTTAGCAAAGTGTTGAATGAAACACAGAAAAATTATACCACCACTGAAAAAGAACTTTTAGCAATTGTATATGCATTTGATAA
>NC_029788.2:57861855-57890285 GCF_000816755.2 Arachis ipaensis
GCACTATGATTTTCAACCTCCTTGATCAAAAGAACAAGATGTCAAGCTAGTGACAATAAAAGAGCGCTTGTTGGGAGGCAATCCAACCTGAGGTAGTTTTCTTTTCACAGCTTTTTCAATAAAAATGTTGAATAATTGATATGTATTACAAGGAGCTAAGTTTGGTGTTGCACACCAAAAACAACTTAAGGGAGAATGGAGGATTCTAACTTCCTGCACATTGCTAGTTCCAAGCAATCAAACAGATTATTCAACCACTTAACTGCTTTTAGTCTTAACTTCATAACCTTTAGCAAGGACACAAGATTTTACCTAGAGTTAACCTGCTGTACCCAGAGAAGTGGCAAGAAATTAAGTTTGGTGTCCCCACACCAAATTAAATCCACAAGCCACACTCAATTCATGCATACTAACTGGTCATCTAAGGGCTTGAGAAGCAAGCAACTTTTGAGAATTGTGCAGGGAATTCACCACCATTTGAAGACACTATGCATCATAACTCAAAAGGGCACAACAGAAGGAAGGACAAAGGAACTGCAAACCAATAGGTTATATTTACACTTAACTCTTGCTGTTGAAAAATGTTTTGACTTGTGTTTTGTTAAAGTGTTCATCTAATACAAGTAGAATCACTCTTAAAATAAGTAAGCTAGTCTATGTGTGTGCTTGTGTGTTTACTTTCACTTAGCAAAAAGTATGTTTTGTACAATAGCTTACTTTTAGTGAATAAAGAGCTAGGATATCTCCTTCTAAGTATAGAGTGGCCTACTGTCTATGAATCTCAATTAAAAAAAATCCTTGGTTAAAAAGAAAAACAAAAAGAAAGAAAGAAAAGAAATAGCTAAAAAGTGGCAGAACAAAAGGAAACAAAAAGAAACAAAGCTGGACACCAATAGCTTGAACCTTAAAATATATGCCTGTGGTGTCTTTGTACTAGGATCTGCTTGGATTAGTAAGCTCTTCGGAGTGCATCAACACTTGGTGACTTGGATTAACTAATCCGGGATCATCAGCTGAAAACCCACTATCAAGAGCACCAAAAGTTTGCGCCAACGTTAGACCCCTAACTTTTAGGCTAACGTTGGCATGAAGAAAACCTCCCTGGGCACCAAAAGTTTGCGCCAACGTTAGCCCCCTAACTTGGTGGCTAACGTTAGCGCCACAAGTGCACAAGGTAAGGCCAACGTTAGGGCCAAAGTTAGACCCCTAACTTTGGCACCAACGTTGGTATCAGATGGATATAGTTGCTGATATGAAAAGTTTGGGCAAAAGTTAGCCCCCTAACTTTTGCTCAAACTTTTGGTCCAACTTTTGCAAAACTCCAACCCGGTTCAATTGGTTCACTTTGGTTCTTCTCCAAACTTCAAGAGCAATCAACCAAGGCCT
The DNA here is from genome assembly GCF_000816755.2 of Arachis ipaensis. Taxonomy (NCBI): domain Eukaryota; kingdom Viridiplantae; phylum Streptophyta; class Magnoliopsida; order Fabales; family Fabaceae; genus Arachis; species Arachis ipaensis. The sequence goes on from NC_029788.2 coordinate 57,863,242, forward strand.
CTTTCAACCCAATTCCACCAAGAGCAAAGGCCCAACCCAAGGCTTGAAGATCATTTGAAGAAAGCGTATAAATAGGATAGAATTCAAGTTCTTCGGGGAGCTTTCTTTTGAAATTTTCATAATAGTTTTCGGAGAGCTTTGGATATTGAGTGATCTTTAATTTCTTTGTCTTGGGGAAGGAGAATTCAGTTCTCTTCCTCTCAGTTTTATTGCTTTCAATTTCAATTACAATTGTCTTGGATTTTGGGTTGGAGAATTGAAGAAATTATGTTTCAATCTCAACCTTGGATCTCACTGCTTTATTTACTGCTTGATTGAATTTCAATTTCTGTTAATTGCTCTTCATCCACTTTCTTTGAATTTCAATTTCAATTTCTTGTTGGATCTAGGAAGGCATTGAGATCTAGACTTGGTTTCCTAGTCTCTGGGTCCTAAGATCTAATTTCCCAATTTTACATTTTCTGTTTACTGTTTTCATGTTCATTTACTTTTCTGCTTCAAGATCCAATCTAACCCAAGCCTTCTTCTACTTCTCTGCTTGATGCAATTTACTTTTCCTTGTTTAAATTCTGCAAATCCAATCCCAAATTCCCTTTACAATTCCAGCCGTTTACATTTCTTGCACTTTAAGATTCCGCAATTTACATTTCTTGCATTTTAAGTTTCTGCTATTTAATTTCTTGTTCTTTAAGATTAAGCACTTTAATTTCCTGTTCTCTTTACTTCCATGCAATTTAATTTCTGCAAAGCACAAAACACTCAACCAAATCTTGATTCGCTTGACTAAATTAACCACTAAGCTAAAATTGCTCAATCCTTCAATCCCTGTGGGATCGACCTCACTCCCGTGAGTTATTATTACTTGATGGGACCCGGTGCACTTGCCGGTTAGATTTGTGTTGTTTTGGGAGAAATTTATTTTTCACCAAAATACACATCACCTAAGCAAAAATCTGATTCAGAGGCTGAAAAAGAACAGCAGATGCTGTTGGATTCTAACCCTCCTGCACTCGAAGTGGATTTTCTGGAGCTATAGAAATCCAATTTGCGCTCTCTTAATTGCGTTTGAAAGTAGATATCTTGGGCTTTCCAGCAATATATAATAGTCTATACTTTGCTCGAGATTTGATGGCCCAAATGGGCGTCCAAAGCCAGCCTAAAATTTCCTGGCGTAAAACGCCAGAACAGGCACCAAAATTGGAGTTAAACGCCCAAACTGGTACCCAAGCTGGCGTTTAACTCCAAGAACAGCCTATGCACATGAAAGCATCAATGCTTAGCCCAAGCACACACCAAGTGGGCCCCAGAAGTGGATTTCTGCACTATCTGCACTTAGTTACTCATTTACTGTAAACCTAGGTTACTAGTTTAGTATAAAAACTACTTTTAGAGATTTATTTTACATCTTTGGATCACTTTTGATCTAGTATGATCTTTGGGAACTTTGAACCTTTTTGGGGAGGCTGGCCATTCGGCCATGCCTATACTATTTTCACTTATGTATTTTCTACGGTGGAGTTTCTACACCCCATAGATTAAGGTGTGGAGCTCTGCTGTTCTTCATGAATTAATGCAATTACTACTATTTTCTATTCAATCATGCTTGATTCCATTCTACGATACTCACTCGTACTTCAATCTGGAGAATGATATGATCCGTGACACTCATGATTATTCTCAATTCTATAAACGCGTGCCTGACAACCACTTCCATTATATCTGAGCTCAACGTAGTCATTGGTGACAGCTTGAGTGCGTATCTCTTGGGTATCTAATGCACGGACCGAGTTCGTGAGATTAGTATCTTCGTGGTATAGGCTAGAACCAATTGGCAACATTCCTGGGATCCAGAAAGTCTAAACCTTGTCTGTGGTATTTCGAGTAGGATCTGGGAAGGGATGACTGTGACGAGCTTCAAACCTGCAAATGTTGGGCGCAATGACAGTGTGCAAAAGGACAAGGGTCCTATTCCGATGCTAGTGGGAACCGACAGATGATTAGCCGTGTGGTAGATGTACATGGTATTTTTCATTCGAGACAAGCATTTGAATCACATAAGTATCTCCAAACGCTTATCTAAAATTCCCACCAATGAATCACATAAGTATCTCTATTTTATTTTATGTATTATTTATCTTTTAATTATCAATACTCATAACCATTTGAATCCGCCTGACTGAGATTTACAAGATGACCATAGCTTGCTTCAAGCCAATAGTCTCCATGGGATCGACCCTTACTCACGTAAGGTATTACTTGGACGACCCAGTGCACTTGCTGGTTAGTTGTGCGGAGTTGTGAAAAGAAGAGAAGATATACATTAAATTTCAAATATCAATGAAGCTCAGTTCTAATTAGATGAGCGGGACTAGTAGCTTTTTGTTTCTGAACAGTTTTGGCATCTCACTTTATCCTTTGAAGTTTAGAATGATTGGCATCCTTAGGAACTCAGAATTCAGATAGTGTTATTGATTTTCTTAGTTCAGTATGTTGATTCTTGAACACAGCTACTTTATGAGTCTTGGCCGTGACCCTAAGCATTTTGTTTTCCAGTATTACCACCGGATACATAAATGCCACAGAAACATAACTGGGTGAACCTTTTCAGATTGTGACTCAGCTTTGCTAGAGTCCCTAGTTAGAGGTGCCCAGAGCTCTTAAGCACACTCTTTTTGCTTTAGACCACGACTTTAACTGCTCAGTCTCAAGCTTTTCACTTGACACCTTCACGCCATAAGCACATGGTTAGGGACAGCTTGGTTTAGCCGCTTAGGCCAGGATTTTATTCCTTTGGGCCCTCCTATCCATTAATGCTCAAAGCCTTGGATCCTTTTTACCCTTGCCTTTTGGTTTAAAGGGCTATTGGCTTTTTCTGCTTGCTTTTTCTTTTTCTTTCTTTTTTTCTTTATTTTTCACCTCTTCTTTCGCAAGCTTTGTGTTCTTCACTGCTTTTTCTTGCTTCAAGAATCAATTTTATGATTTTTCAGATTATCAATAACATTTCTCCTTTTTCATTATTCTTTCAAGAGCCAACAATTTTAACATTCATAAACAACAATATAAAAAATATGCACTGTTCAAGTATTCATTTAGAAAATAAAAAGTATTGCCACCACATCAAAATAATTAGATTATTTTCAAGATATAATTCGAAATTCATGTACTTCTTATTCTTTTTCAGAAAAATTTTTTTTATTTAAGAAAGGTGAAGGATTCATAGGACATTCATAGCTTTAAGACATAGACACTAGACACTAATGATCATGAAATAAAGACACAAACATAGATAAAACATAAAGCATAAAAATCGAAAAATAGAAAAATAAGAACAAGGAAATTAAAGAATGGGTCCACCTTAGTGATGGCGGCTAGTTCTTCCTCTTGAAGATCTTATGGCGTGCTTTAGCTCCTCAATATCTCTTCCTTGCCTTTGTTGCTCCTCTCTCATGGCCTTTTGGTCCTCCCTTATTTCATGGAGGATGATGGAGTGCTCTTGGTGCTCCATTCTTAGTTGCTCCATGTTAGAACTCAAATCTCCTAAAGAGGTGTTGAGTTGCTCCCAATAGTTATGTGGATGAAAATGCATCCCTTAAGGCATCTCAGGGATTTCATGATGAGGAATTTCCTCATGCTCTTGTTGAGGTCCATGAGTGGGCTCTTTTGTTTTCTCCATCCTTTTCTTGGTAATGGGCTTGTCCTCTTCAATAAGGATGTCTTCCTCTATGACAACTCCAGCTGAATTACACAGGTGATAGATGAGATGAGGGATGGCTAACCTTGCTAAAGTGGAAGGCTTGTCAGCCACCTTGTATAGTTCTAGAGATATGATCTCATGAACTTCTACTTTCTCTCCAATCATGATACTATGGATCATGATAGCTTGGTCCACAGTAACTTCAGACCGGTTGCTAGTAGGAATGATAGAGCGTTGGATGAACTCCAACCATCCCCTAGCCACAGATTTGAGGTAAGGCGTTCTCAATTGAACCAGCTTGCCTCTTGAGTCTCTCTTCCATTGAGCTCCATCCACACAGATGTCCATAAGGACTTGGTCCAACCTTTGATCAAAGTTGACTCTTCTACTGAAAAGATGAGGATCTCCTCTCATTATTGGCAAGTTGAATGTCAACCTTACAGTTTCCGGACTGAAGTCCAAGTATTTCCCCCGAACCATTGTGAGCCAATTCTTTGGGTTCGGATTCACACTTTGGTCATGGTTTCTAGTGATCCATGCATTAGCATAGAACTCTTGAACCATTAAGATTCTGACTTGTTGGATGGGGTTGGTGAGAGTTTCCCAACCTCTTCTTCGAATCCCACGTCAGATCTCCAAATATTCACTCTTTTTAAGCATGAAGGGGACCTCGGGGATCACCTTTTTCTTGGCCACAACTTCAAAGAAGTGGTCTTGATGCACTTTTGAGATGAATCTCTCCATCTCTCATGACTCGGAGGTGGAAGCAATTGCCTTCCCTTTTCTCTTTCTAGAGGTTTCTTCAGCCTTAGATGCCATTAATGGTTATGGAAAAACAAAAAATAGAGCTTTTTCCACACCAAACTTAGAAGGTTTTCTCGTCCTCGAGCAAAAGAAGGAAGAACTGAGGAGAAGAAGAAGAAATGAAGGAGATAGAGGGGAAGAGTGAATTCGGCCAAGGGGTTTAAGTGTGTAGATATGTGAAATTGAAGGTGGTAAGGAGGGGTATTTATAGGGTAAGAGAAAGAGGGAAGTCGTGTATGAGGGTTGGGTTTGGGAGGGAAATGGTTTGAATTTGAATGGTGAGGTAGGTGGGGTTTTATGATGGATGGATGTGAGTGGTGAAGAGATTATGGGGAAGAGGATAGGATTTGATAGGTGAAGGGTATTTAGGGAAGAGGTATTGATGGGATTGGTCAAGGGTATTTGGGGAAGAGTATTATAGAAAGGTGTGAAGAAGAGAGAAGAAGAGGTGGGGTAGTGGGGATCCTGTGGGGTCCACAGATCCTGAGGTATCAAGGAATTTTGCTCCCTACACCATTCTGGCGTGTAAACACCCTCTGTGTGTCAATTCTGGTGTTTAACGCCAGCTCTGCTACCTTTCCTGGCGTTAAACGCCAGTTTGCTGCCCCTTCTGGCGTTTAACGCCAGCCAGACACCCTTTTCTGGCGTTAAACGCCAGTCTATCTGCCATTTCTGGCAGTTAACGCCGGCCAGACACCAGACACCCTTTTCTGGCGTTAAACGCCAGTCTGTCTGCCATTTCTGGCATTTAACACCCAGAATGCTGCCAGACTTGGTGTTAAACGCCCATTCTGCTATCCTTATTGGCGTTTAAATGCCAGTAAGCTTGTCCTCCAGGGTGTGCTATTTTTGATGCTGTTTTTGATTCCGTTTTAATTCTATAGTTGTTTTTGTGACTTCACATGATCATCACCCTAAAGAAAACATAAAATAACAATGGAAAACAAATAAATATAATTAAATAACATTGAGTTGCCTCCCAATAAGCGCTTCTTTAATGTTAATAGCTTGACAGTGAGCTCTTAGAGAGCTTCACAGATATTCAGAGTTTGATGGTGGCCTCCTAACACCAAATTTAGAAATTGAGTGTGGGGGCTCTGTTTGACTCTGTATTGAGAGAAGCTTTTCATGCTTCCTCTCCATGGTTACAGAAGAAGATCCTTGAGCCTTAAACACAAGGTAGTCCTTATTCAATTGAAGGACTAACTCTCCTCTGTCCACATCAATCACAACTCTTGCTGTGGCTAGGAAGGGTCTTCCAAGGATAATAGATTCATCCTCTTCCTTCCCAGTGTCTAGGATTATGAAATCAGAAGGGATGTACAGGCCTTCAACCTTTACTAAGACATCCTCTACAAGTCCATAAGCCTATTTCCTTGATTTGTCTGCTAGATCTAGTGAGAATTTAGCAGCTTGTATCTCAAAGATCCCTAGTTTCTCCATTACAGAGAGTGGCATGAGGTTTATACCTGACCCCAGGTCACAAAGAGCCTTCTTAAAGGTCATGGTGCCTATGGTACATGGTATTAAGAACTTTTCGGGATCTGGTTTCTTCTGAGGTAATTTCTGTTGCACCAAAGCATTCAGTTCATTGATGAGCAATGGAAGTTCATCCTCCCAAGTATCATTACCAAATAATTTGGCATTCAACTTCATGATTACTCCTAGATACTGAGCAACTTGCTCTTCAATAATATCTTCATCCTCTTCAGAAGAAGAATACTCATCAAAGCTCATGAATGGTTGATAGCACGGAAACTTGTCTCTCAACAATTTTCCTTCGACAAGTATATCGAATTGTCGTCAAGTAAAAACTCACAATAGAGTGAGGTCGAATCCCACAGGGATTGATTGGTCAAGCAACTTTAATTAGAGGAATGTTCTAGTTGAGCGAAGCAGAATTTGGTTTGAGAGTTGCAGGAAATTAAATGGCGGGAAAGTAAATAGCAGAAAATGTGAATACTGGAAGTAAAGAGCTGAAAGTAAATGATGGAAAGTAAATTGCAGAATTGTAAATGGGAATGGGGAAAACGCTCATGAAAGTTAATTGCAGAAATTAAAGAGAATGGGTAAGATCAGAAATGGGGATTCATTGGGCTTAGGAGATGTTACATTCTCCGAATCAAGTTCATTTTCATCTCTTCTTCAATCAATGCATTCATTGATCTCCTTGGCAATCTTAAGTGATCGAATTCCAATTCCTTGGTAATTTAATCTCTCAAATCTTGATCAATAGCCAATTCCTTGTTCAATTGCTCATGAGAAGAGATGAAGTATGGTCACTGATTATACCACATGCATTCCCAAATCAAGTATTGGTAGGATTATAGTCACTATACCCAACCAAACCCAATTTGGTCCAACATGAGAAAGTATTTCTAGCATGATCTCTTCATTCCTCTTCCAAGGTTCAGAAGAGATCCAAGTATGAATAGCTTCTTTTCCAAGATAACTACCCATTTGGATGAAGTTTGAAAGCTTTCTAGTAAAATCAAGAGAAAAGATAGAAGAAGAGTAATGAAAATTAGTATTGATCCATCAAATTACAACAGAGCTCCCTAACCCAATGAAAGGGGTTTAGTTATTCATAGCTCCTGAAATGGAAAACAAAGATGGAGAATACATCATGAAAACTAGAACTAGAAGTGCAAAGTAAATTATACAGAGAGTAGTTCTCAATTCCAATCCCCAAAAGTTGTTTCCTAATTCAAGACTACCCCTATATATACTAATCTTCTGATCTTCTAGATGATTCTTCATGTCTTGGATATGGGCCTTTGGATCTTGAGTTTGAAGCAGTTATCTTCTGCAGTGGGCTTAGCTTTACTTGCAGAGAGAAAGTGTGAAGTAGGAAGGGTCTTTAGCTCAGGACGTTAGTGGCGTTAACGTTAAGTGAGAGTGTGGGTTCGAGAACGTTAGTGACAATCACCATTTTCACTAACGTTCCAAGGTGCCCCTACTTCCCATGTTAGAGTCCACGTTAACTATGTTAACGTGGCTTCTAACGTGGTAATGATAGCCATCTCCAACGTTAGTGACACTTACCTTTGTCACTAACGTTCCAAGGTGCCCCTACTTCCCATGTTAGAGTCCACGTTAACTATGTTAACGTGGCTTCTAACGTGGTAATGATAGCCATCTCCAACGTTAGTGACAAAGGTGAGTGTCACTAACGTTGGCTTGTCATCTCCTTTATCCACGTTAGCTCCCACGTTAACTGTACATCCCAACATTAGTGACAAAGGTAAGTGTCACTAATGTTGGCGATTGACGTTAGGATTTTTGCTATTAAAGAATGTCATAAAAACAGTCGCGTTGTAGATATAATCTCTAAACCAACAAAAATCCCTTCGTACAAATGTTTTGGTTGTCACAAGTAACAAACCCCTTTGAAATTGATAACCGAGTATTCAAACCTCGGGTCGTCTTCTCAAGGAATTGCGAGGAAGTATGTTCTTATTATTGGCTATAAAGGTTGTAATCGGGGTTTAGAAGATGAGAAGCAAGTAATTTAATTGACAAGTAAAGTAAATGGCAATTAAAATAAATAAATACTGTAAAGCAGACTTTTGGCAAGGTAAGAGAAGTTGGAGGTCCAACGTAGTTATCTCCCTCAACTATAATGAAAGTTGAATCTAAACTCCACTTGGTCAACCTTTACTAGGGCAAAGGAAAGTCAAGGGACTAATTAAATTGACCTTTGAATCCTATTTATTTCCTAAGAAAAGGTTGGGATTACTTAAGTTCAGCTCAATTAGCAAGATAACGATTATCAATTATGTTGAGTTTAATAACTGTTGAGTTACTGAATTTTTAACCAGGACCAAAAGGGGAAAAAGTAAAATTGCTGGAATAATAAAAATGTCCTTAGATGGGAAGCAATGGTAACTTAAATCAAAGAGAACAATCATAAACTGAAAATACCTCAATTATCATTAATTAAAATAACAGTCTGTAACATGGAAGAATTCATAGATTCAATTATCAAGGTAAATAGCCAACTCAGATACTGAAATAAATAAATAAAGTGAAAGGGATGTTTAGAACAAAGAAATATAAAACCTGGATTGAGAGTCACTCTTAAAGCGAGAAGAAATCCTAAATCCTAAGAGAGAGATGAGAAGATCTCCCTCTCAACTAAATCTAAATCATTGAAAAATAAAATATGCGAGCTCTCTTTTGAATGGGTGCATTCCCACATTTTATAACCTCTGGTCTATGCTGTTTGTACTTGGATCTGGGCCAAAAAGGGCTTCAGAAATCACTGGGGGCGTATTCTGTAAATTCTGATACGTGGCCTCTGTCACGCGTCCGCGTGGGTCACGCAGTCGCGTCATTCGGAGCTTTTCATTCGCGTTCTACTTATGTCGCGCAGTCGCGTCAGTCATGCGGCCGCGTCGCTGCATCTTCGCTTCTGGCACGCGATCGCATCGTCCATGCGATCGCGTGAATACCAGTTTCCTTCAAAGCTTCGTTTTGCTTTCTCCTTCCATTTTTGTATGTTTCCTTTTCCATCCTTTAAGTCACTCTGCCTTAGAAAATCTGAAACTACTCAACACACTAATCACGGCATCGAATGGAAATGAAGATAATTAAGATAATTAATTTTTAAAGCTTAGAAAAACATGTTTTTCACAATATGACATAATAAGGAAGGGAAAGTAAAACCATGCAGTTAATATGAACAAGTAGGTAGAGGATTGAATAAATCACTCAAAGTAAGCACAAAAGAACTCATGAAATATGGGTTTATCAACCTCCCCACACTTAAACACTAGCATGTCCTCATGCTAAACCCAAGGTAAATAATTAAGGTTAAAGTGATGGAATGTCATGCAATGCAACCTAATTTAAATGCAACTACCTAAATGAATGATGCATCATGCAACTCTAAATTATTCACTCATATATAAAGCTTACATGTAGTCAAGTTAGTTCATATTCTCAAGGAGTCATGTATATGTATAGCCAACCCTTAAATAATGAAGCGTTTCAGCAAATGAGATGGGAAAGAAAACATTGTACAAACTTGCAAAATAATTAGTAAATTAAGTACAGATATATGTTGATGAGTTATTGAACCCTCACTGGATTTTGTGTTTACCCTCTAGTCACTCAGTGTTTACTGGGTTTATTCACTCTACTTTTCTTTTTATTCTTACTTTCTATAGCTTTGTTTTTCATCTAACCAATCAACAATTATAAAATATAGTCATACCAAAAAGTCATGAGGTCTTTAATTAAGGTTGTAATGGGGCCAAGGTAAAGACAAGGATATATGTATAAGGTTAAGTGAGCTAATAAGTGAATCCTTAATTAGACTAAGATCTCACCTAACATACATATCTAGTTAAACAAAACTTCTTTACCTAATTTCCCATATTTCCCCACTTGTTGTTACATGCTGATGTTTCAAATTTTATTTTTATCCCATGTATATTGTTGCATTTGGGGGGGGGGTTCTTTTGTATCCCCTTTTATTAAATGCTGAAAAATAACTCTTTTTTTTTTTCGAACACGGTAATTGAATCATTTTGATTTCTCATGAGCATGCTTTCCAAATTTATTTTATTTCTTTTAACTCTTCTACCCTTTTGTTTCTATCATCCATGTTCCCAATAGGTTTCCCACATTTTACTCTATTTATAATTTTCTATCTTAAGCTAACCAAGGATTCACTTGGGGTTTTCTTTTGTTTTTCTGCTTAAGGCTAATAATTTGGCTAAATAGAATAAAGGGGTTTTAAAAGGTTCAAGGGGGCTAACAAAGGTGATGTAAAAGGTAGGCTAATTTGGGGTAAGTAAGCTAAAATTAAATAATGGCCTCAATCATTCTTTTGGTATGTATCTATTCTATATTCTATAATTGGACATATAGATTAAAGCAAAGTAAAGAATATCAGAATAAAAAGAAGCGAAACACACAGGAATGAAGTTATGGTTGAATGCAACCATACAATTAAGCTTAAGACTCACAGGCTGTGTGTTCTCTAACTCAAGCATCATATATCATTCATATATATTATGCAGGTTTAGTTAAAAATTCCCATTATTCTCATAAAAAAAATTATTTAAGGTAGCTTTTAAAGTTTTAATGTTCCTCGTTGATGAATTGTTGTCAGCTTAACTACATCATGTAATGCTATATACAAGGTTTATGGATTTAAATCTGATATGTTCAATTTCCTAGCTTACTTCCTTTTTATATTTTTCAATTTAAACTATACTATCTTATGCTAAAAAGGGTAAACTATACTAATTAATCCACTAATAAATCAGAATTACAAACTAAACTAAATAACTAAAAATATGAACTAAAGATGCAATATGCAAAAATAGAGTAAAAATACATAAAAGCAATGTATAAGTACTCAGAAAATAACAGTAAAAAGAAAAATACAAAAAAAATTCAAAATAAAAGAAAACGTATGTAGTGGTTCACCAAAATAAATGCCAGAGATGGTGACCTCCCCACACTTAAAATGAAGCATCGTCCCTGATGCTCAATCAAGCCGGGTGTGAAAGGGTGTCATCACTGGTAGAGACGGCAGCTGGAGGCTCTGTGGTGGTGGTGGGCTGAGGGTCTGGCTGTTGTAGAGGTAGGGCTGACTGGATCGGGATCTCCGGATCCGCAGCCTCTATTTGGGGCATAACCTCCTGATGCGGGGCAGCCTGCTCTATGGCAGACTGCTGATGGGTCTCTTCCTAGAAATGAGTCTCCTCCTCGTGCCCATCCTCCTCCTCCTCTGATGGCTCAGATGGTGTGTCAGGCTCAGAGGGAATGTCGCCGGATCGTATCATCAGCTTCAGGTGCTCATAGCGTCGCTTGTTGCGATGCTCCAATCTCTCATACCGGCGCCGGTTACGGTGCTCCATCTGATCAAGCTGTCGGAATAGGCGGTGCACGAGGCGGTATACGGGCTCAGAGGCAGGTGAAGGTGCAGTGGTAGCAGCAGGAGCAGCAGTGGCAGCTGTGGATGAAGAGGGTCCAGCAGACGGTGGGGCTGGCTCATCAGTAGCAGGGAAGGGTGGTGGTCTATAGCCCAAAGCTAAGAAGTTCCTGCTGTGAGGAATGATCTTCCTGCAATTCGCCGCTGGTGGTCTCTCATCGGCATCCTCCCATGGCACGTTAGCTCGACGGCCTAGCTGTGTAACCAGATACGAAAAAGGGAGGGTGCCTCGGACGTGGACCATGGCCATAAAATGTCGGATAAAGCGTGGCAGATAAAGGTCCTTCCCCTCCATCACACACCAAAGGAGGGTGATCATAGCAGCCGGTATCTCCGTCTCGTGAGTACTCGGCATCACATAATTACTCAAGATCTGGTGCCATAATCGAGCCTCATCATTTAAGTACGCTCTCTTGATCCCTCTAGGCATGGTGGTGTCCTGACCCATCTCCCAAGGAACTGTCGGGTCGAGAGCTATCCGTGCCTTCACGGCATCCCAATCAAACTGCATCTGACGCATGTCCTCCTCAGCCTTTGAATAACCATCAGGCTGATCGGACTTGGCTGGGAGCCAGAGAATGTCCTCTAAGGGCTCCTCAGTGACCAGAATTTGTTTTCCTCTCAGGTTCACTGCATCTTGGGTGGTGAGGTAGTAGTTACAGTAGAATTCCCGGACCCAAGATGCATTGACCTCTGTCAGTGTTCTCTCCAGAAAGAACCTGCCCCTTTGCTTGATTTGCTCAGTGGTGTACTACTGGAGTGCTTCTGGAATCTTCAGAGTTCGCTCTAGGTATATATTTCTGGAGTTTGCAAAAGCCGGGTACTTCAGCTCACAGTACCGGTTTGCAAATTTTATAGGATCATTTGCAGGGAGCAGCTGGTCAGCTTTTTCCTGCTGTGTGAAGTTCTTCTCCCGCCATGAGGAATCGTGCATGACGGCAATGATGGACTGGGAGGAATCTCCTTGCTTGCGCTTGCCAGTAGCCTTGCCTTTTCCTTTCCTTTGTGAGGCAGACATCCTGAAAAACAAAAAACCAGGATATGAATAAAAATAGTAAAGCAAGTAGGCAATTAAACAAAGGAAACTCAAAGCGGCAAAGGAGAAATAAAATAAGGAAAATGAGTATATGAAATGTGATTGAATTTATGTTAAATGGAAAAATAATCAATATGCCATGGTTAGAAGGTTAGAGGAAAGTGAAAATAAACAGAAAAGAGATCAAAAGGGTTAGTATAGTTAGAATTTGAAGAAGAAATTAGTAAATTAAAATTAGTGAGTTAGTAAAGCGTGGGTTAAAGTAAGTGGCATAGAGAAAAATTCCATATAACAAGGATTCACAAGTAAGAATAGAAGTACTCATAATCGAACAAGGAAAATAGGGTGATGCTGATTCGAATAGAAATAAAGAAAGCAAAAATTGGAATCAGTGAATCACAAATGCAGTTTATGAACCAGGAAACCAAAGAGGGTAAAAAAGTCTGCCATAGCATTCATGAAATAGTTTGGGTAAAGCAGAGTAAAACAGAGTTCAGAAATGCCAAACCAAAACATGAATGAAAACAATTTACAAAAAATTTGGGCAGTATTCCGGCTAAAATTGGATTGTCCCAGAAAATAAACAGCAATCATAGCAGTGCATATGAATTAAAAACTTGCTGTAGTTACCTATAATTAATAGAAACAGGAAAATTCAGAGTAACAAGCAGCAAATGCAAGAAATCACAGCATATGAACGAGGTCACAGGAACAGCAGAATTGCAGTTATGATAAAACAGAAACAGGAACAGTGCAAGTAAACAGACCTAGATCCACTAACCACAGCCTAAGCTACCTAACAACCTAAAAATCCACTACAGCATGCATATCTATCTATCCGAAGTATGAACAAAAACGGAAAAAAAATACAGGAAAACGACGAACGGATAAAAGGGAGTGTGTGTTGCGGAACCTGGAAAGCGAAAGAAGCAGAACGATTGGGTGATGGTGGCGGTGGTGTCCGGCGCGGTGGCAGGGTACGGCGGCGCGGTGGCGGCTGGGTGGTGCTGGGTGGGGGCTGGAGGAAGAAGAAGCAGAGAGGGAGAAGAGGGTTGGGGGTGGGGGGGCTGCGCAATTGATAGGGTTCGCGTGGCTGGGGGGGTTATATTTTCGAATCCACGTGGTCGCGTGGTTGCGGTGAAAACGGGAGTGATGCGATCGCGTGGGGCGCGCGATCGCATGAGAGGGGGAAAAGAGGGGTGATGCGATCGCGTGGGTCGCGCGATCGCGTCGCTGGAATTCGTGCTAAACGCACGATTCCAGCGCCGTTTTAGCGCAACTCTCTGTCTCCTTTTGGGGTGTTGTGCAATCCACGCGACGCGATCGCGTCGCTCACGCGGTCGCGTGGGATTGGTATTGTGCAAGTGACGCGATCGCATGGGGCATGCGATCGCGTGGGCCAATTTGTGCGAAACGCACAAGGGCCGCACGATTCCATCCTAACTTTCTGTTTGTTGGATCCTTACGCCGATATATATATATCACGCGGCTGCGTGGATCATGCGGTCGCGTGGGTGGTGTTTCTCGCAATATGACGCGATCGCATGGGGCATGCGGTCGCGTCGTGCACCCCTTTTTTTTTATATATATATATATATATGCATGAAAAATGTAGAATGCAATGATTAATATGAATGCTATGCATGATTCCATGTTTAATAAATTAAAATGAAAAATGAAAAATGAAAGCAATTAACAAGAAATAAATTGAAAAAGAAGCGACCATACCATGGTGGATTGTCTCCCACCTAGCACTTTTAGTTAAAGTCCTTAAGTTGGACATTGGAGGAGTATCCTGTTATGGCGGCTTATGTTTAAATTCGTCTAAAAATCTCCACCAGTGCTTGAAATGCCAATAGCCTCCGGGGTCCCAAACCAAGCATGCAAAGCTTCTGAGCAGCTCCAAACAGATTTTCAGGCTCCCGGGACGACGAATGTCAGGATAGAGTCCAGGATTCCAAGCCTTGCTTTTAAATCCGCCTCCGTCTTGATCTACATGTTTCCATTCGGGCAGTTTAAAAAGTAGAATCTCACCTTGGCGACCAAACGTTTTCCGTGATCCATGCAATTGAGCATGATACCAATCCGTGTACTTCGAGGTGAAGCGTGGAACCTTATTGAACCTTGTGCACCAGCTCTGAGTACGAGCCATTTCCCTCTTACTCTTAAAGTCGCAGAGAGCTCTAAGCTGGCCATCTGTTTCAAGCAAACCATATTCAAGTGAATAAGTAAAGTTATAAGTTAAGGATTGTACCCACTTGAAGCTTGTATTAGGTGGTAATGGCCTTGGGATAGGTGTTTTTGGTGGTTCTACAAGTTCCATTTCTTTGTGCTCTTCTGTGAATTCCTCCACTTCTTTGCAAAGATCTTCAATTGTATCTGTGTCCTGGTCAAAGTCTTCTGTGTCTTCCTCATCACTTGAGTCATAGATTGGAGGTTGAGAGAAATCTACCTATGCATCATCTTCATATTCACTTGGGGAAGATTCTTCGATCTCAGAGAATTCACTTGCGGATGCAAGTTCATCACTAAGAGAGCTAGACTTGTGATTATCACTATCGAGGGAATTTGTTTCTTGGGTTATTCCATCTGATTCTTCATAAACGACTTGCCTTGGAGAAATATCCTCCTTATCATCAACTGTAGTCTCCTTGACGGCGTGTTCCTCAATTCTGAATTCCCATGGAGGTTCAGCATCTCCTAGATCTTCAACCAACTCTTCTTCTTGAGCGATGATAGCTTCTTCTACTTGTTCTAGTACGAATTCATTCTCTGTCTTGTCCACTGGAGTTTCTGGTATCTCCTTCATGCTACGCTCTTCGTTAGACTGTTCACATGGGGCTGAGGCTGATCCTTGTGTATTTGAGCGCCTAGAAACCCATTGAATTATCGCTTGCTCCAGTTGTTGAATGGTTGTTTGAAATTTATTTACTGTTTCCATTAGGCGAACCTCTGCTTCTCGGGTTGCTGGACTTGGACATGACACAAAGGAAAGTGGTGGTGATTGAGAGCGATTGGATTGGCACTGGGGTAAGGAAGGATCATATGGTGGCGAATGGTGAAGAGAAGCTTGTGAGTGTGGTGGTTCAAGGTTATATTGAAAGGATGGTTTACATGCACGGGGTGGGGCTTGTTGGTAGTTACAAGGTTGTCCACCATATCTTTCAGCTGGGTATGCATTGTAGAATGGTCTTTGTCCAGGATATCTCGGAGGGTGTTGCTGCCAAACGGGTTGATTAGATCCTCTTGGTTCCATCCATCCTTGATTGGTCTGACCTTGATGCGCGTTCCTGCTGTAACTTCTATTTCCTTTAACAATATTATAACCTAACTCAAAGCGAGAGGGGTGAGAGTTCATGGTAGCAAATAAAGATAAACAGGAAAAAAACAAAAATAAATAAACAAGCAAAAGAAAAATATTTACAATAACCAATAATAAGGCACACGTTAGCAGTTCCCCGGCAACGGCGTCATTTTGACGTTAGGATTTTTGCTAGTAAAGAATGTCATAAAAATAGTCGCGTTGTAGATATAGTCTCTAAACCAACAAAAATCCCTTCGTACAAACGTTTTGGTTGTCACAAGTACCAAACCCCTTTGAAATTGATAACCGAGTATTCAAACCTTGGGTCGTCTTCTCAAGGAACTGCGAGGAAGTTTGTTCTTATTATTGGCTATAAAGGTTGTAATCGGGGTTTAGAAGATGAGAAGCAAGTAATTTAAATGACAAGTAAAGTAAATGGCAATTCATACTGAAATAAATAAATAAAGTGAAAAGGAAGTTTAGAACAAAGAAATATAAAACCTGGATTGAGAGTCACTCTTAAAGCGAGAAGAAATCCTAAATCCTAAGAGAGAGATGAGAAGATCTCCCTCTCAACTAAATCTAAATCATTGAAAAATAAAATATGCGAGCTCTCTTTTGAATGGGTGCATTTCCACACTTTATAACCTCTGGTCTATGCTGTCTGTACTTGGATCTGGGCCAAAAAGGGCTTCAGAAATCGCTGGGGGCGTATTCTGTAAATTCTGATACGTGGCCTCTGTCACGCGTCTGCATGGGTCACGCGGTCGCGTCATTCGGAGCTTTTCCTTGCCACGCGGTCGCGTCAGTCACGCGTCCACGTCGTATGCGTTCTGCTTATGTCGCGCGATCGCGTCACTCATGCGGCCGTGTAGCTGCATCTTCGCTTCTGGCACGTGATCGCGTCGTCCATGCGGTCGCGTGAATACCAGTTTCCTTCAAAGCTCCGTTTTGCTTTCTCCTTTCATTTTTGTATGTTTCCTTTTCCATCCTTTAAGTCATTCTGCCTTAGAAAATCTGAAACTACTCAACACACTAATCACGACATCGAATGGAAATGAAGGTAATTAAGATAATTAATTTTTAAGGCTTAGAAAAACATGTTTTTCACAATATGACATAATAAGGAAGGGAAAGTAAAACCATGCAGTTAATATGAATAACTAGGTGGAGGATTGAATAAATCACTCAAATTAAGCACAAAAAAACTCATGAAATATGGGTTTATCAGCGATCACTTGCTTTCTCCACGTTAGCTTCCACGTTAACTAAGTTAACGTGACAACTAACGTGGCTCATTGTAGCTTGGCCAACGTTAGTGACAAAGGTGAGTGTCACTAACTTTGGCTTCTCTTTTGCTTCCCAACGTTAGAGTCCACGTTAGCTGAGTTAACGTGGCTCTTAACGTGGCCACTTATGAGCTTGGTCCAACGTTAGTGACAAAGGTGAGTGTCACTAACGTTGGCCTTATTTCTTTCTTCCACGTTAGAGTTCACGTTAACTTAGTTAACGTGACTCTTAACGTGGGCTATGAGTCACTGGCTTTCAGACCTTTACCATGTCTTAAAGTACTCACTTAATTGCACCCTATGAGACTCTTATTCATTGATCCTTTTATTGTTTTCTAGGCTTATTTGTGATCTTAGGCTAAGTGCTCTATGAGAGAGCGACTCTTTAAGATAAGCTTTCAGCCAGCACTCCCGAACCAGTTGGTTCAAGGTGCTAGGTGTTAAGACACCCCTAAGGACTTATTCCCTCAAGTCTCTTTCCCCCATACATACACACCACAGGCACATGGTTTGTTTATTTTCTTTCTTGAGACCTTGCTGTCCAGCACCTCTTTGGGTTACTAAATGTTCTGTAGCAAGGTTGCTCTTGATAGTGGACTTTCAGCTGATAATCCCGGGTTAGTTAACCCAAGTTACCAAGTGATGAAGCACTCCTACGAACTTATTCATCCAAGCAGATCCTTGGTACAGGAGCACCACAGACACATCTCTCAAGTTTCAAACCCTTGGTGCCTAGCCTTATTCTTTATTAACTTTTCTTTCTTTTTCAACTCTTATTGTTCTTTTCCCCTTTTTCTTATTAGGATCTTCTTATTTAGCTAGTTTCATGGGGTGTGTTTCAAGCATATGATTCAGGACTGATAGTTGTCTTCCCACCCTTGTTGGTGAACCAACTTAGCTAACTTATGACCACATCATACACTAAGGAACTTACTCCACAATATGAACTCCAATCTGGTCTTTGATAACAAACATTCTCTTTTTATTTGATTCAAAAGGAGACAAGCAATACAATAAGCAGGATGGAATTGAAAACAGGCAACTTGACTAGTAATCATAGACCTAGGCAATGAAAGACTTAAAGACAGAATTGAAAATTTCTAAACTACCATGGAACATGTTCTATTTCATACATGATTTTTCTTATTTAAAGCTTGAAAAAGATGGAACAGATAGGGAACTCCACCACCTTTTACTCATGAGATTGCCCATGCTCTCCCTCTTGCTTGTCCTCTTTGTGTCTACTTGTGCTTCCTTGCATCCGTGCTAGTCTAGCTCTTTTCCAGTCTTCAAGTGCCTTCTTTAACGATTCATGACTCTTCTCCACCCTTACTCTTTCTTCTCGTGCTAACTCATCCTTCACTTCGTCATATTTTGTGATTCCCGGATGTACATTAAGTATCCATGATTTCCACTTTCACTCATGTAAACCCCTTCAGAAGCCATCAATGGCTTCTTGTAATTGGTGCATGTTCAAGGTGGCTGGGGCTTGCTCATCTAGGTCTTGTCCTTCTACTACTTGATGGGCTGGCCTCTTTCTTGGCTTCCGTTGAGGTAGGGGGGATGCAACATCATTCATCCTTCGGACTGTAATGGGAATGCCCTCTTTGATCCACTCGGAGTCTTCATCTTCAAACACCACCCCAGCCTTGTCGCAGAGTCGGAAAATAGTGCTGGGGTAGCCTAACTTTCCTCTAGAATCGCTATTTTCAGCCCTCTTCCTAATGCCTTGGGCTATGAGTTCATGAACCTTGATCTCTCCTCCTTTGAGTATACAGTGTACCATTGTGGCTCTTTTGAGATTCACCTCTGAGTTGTTCCCTGCGGGGAGGATGGATCTCCTTACAATTTCGAACCACCCCTTTGCTTCAGGAGTGAGGTCCCCTCTCTTAATGAACTTGGGTTTCCTTTCAGAATCTCGCACCCAGTCAGCACCTGGTACACATATATCTTGCACAATCTGGTCATAATTTGGGCTGTTATCAATTCTTAAATGATAGCTCTCTTCCTCAAACGGTATAGACTACAACTTTAATGCTATCATGACACTCATGGGACTGAAATCCACGGTCTTTCCTCTTACGAAACTTGTATAAGACTCATCTGCCTTATCATAACGAACGGCATTTGCATAAAATTCTCTTACAAGATTTGCATTTACCCTAGTGATCGGATCAGTGAGGAGCTCCCATCTTCTCTTTTCCACTTTCTTTGTGATTTCGGGACACTCAGTTTTTCTGACTTGAAAGCCCAGCTCATAGACGATCTCCTTATCAACCATCCATCCGTACTGTAATGCATGATAAGAAGTTCTGAACTTCTTTTCATCAAAAGGGCGTTGCTCCATAGGCTCCTTTCCCTTTCTTCTTTTAGAGCTTGATGATGTCATGAGTGAATTTTGAAAAGAAAGGGTGTGGAGAATGGGCTTCGGTTGATTAGGATTTGGTGCAATGAAGGGAGTTGGTGAGAGTGTTTTTAGTGGGGTAGGAAGTGCATGGTTCCGAAAAGGGAGAGGTGTGAAGAGTGGGAGTGAAATGTGAAGGTGGGGTACGGAATACGGATTACTTATATAGGGAAGTGGTGTGTGGATGAAAGGTGTGGATCGATGGGGTTGGTGTATGATGAACGGATGGGGTTCTGCAGGGGATGAGCACAAGGATCATCATCTTTATGAGGGAGATTGGTTCGGTCTTCAAGGGTCTCATTCTTTCAATGTTGTATGGCACATTTCCTAATGCATTTCCCCTTGAGACACGTGTGTATTCTCCCTTCATGAAGTAGCCAAACCCTCCTCATTTAATTGTCCACTCAATCCACTTCAATACCCATTTCTTCTCTCCTACAAAATAAAAGAATTGTGATTAAAAAAAATGTGTGGAAAGTGGCGGCAAAATTAAAAGAATAACTACTTTTTAAAGTTTTTGTTTTAACTAACTAAGTGCCATTCATTAGAGCAAACCAACTGGCTAACTCAACACCCATGTGTGCAACATTGGTAACATCAAACTTAGTTTGGTGCCGTGTGGTGTAAAAGATTTGTTCAAGGCCCCCTAAGAGTGACATGATATGGGTTACATTGATGTTCTCTTAGTGTGCCTTGAACACCAAACTTGTTCTTCACTATATGTTGCACACAAGGATTCATTCAAGTCCATGTCAAGTTGATTTGAAATCCCTGAACCTTGCATTTTTAACTACTTTTAAAATCATGTAAAACATGGGTTGCCTCCCATGAAGCGCTTCTTTAGCGTCACTAGCTTGACGTTTTGCCTTTGTCATGGTGGTTGGTAATGCTTCAGATCTTCCCCTCTTGCAGTAGACCTATATCCATTGGCTTCATCAAGGATCTCTACATGTTCTAAGGAAAGAACTCTGTTGATGGTGAAGACCTTAGGTAACTGAGATGGGATAGTGGGGAGATGAGGTGGAATATCTGGGAAGTAGGCTGAGATCACTTTATCCCCCTAAGAAAAGTCCTCTGTAGGGATCTTCTTGTTCCTCCACCTCCTTGGTGACTTCTTCTTTGTCTCTTTTGATGTTGCCTTGCTCTATGTGACCTCCTCTTCTAAGGGAATTTTGTTGCTGGTCTCATATGACTCTGGTGGTTTAGGTTCCTCCTTATTTTCCTTGAGCTGTGATAGCTGCTGATTGCCTTGTTCTTCAACCAAGTGGTTTCCGAGAGGTGTTGGTTGTGCTTCAGTGCTTGCCTCCTCCCTCAGTATCTCATTATGATCTGTTTCTTGTGAGAGTTTGAAGACATTAAAGCTGAGTTGTTCATCATGGATCCTCAAAATTAGCTCCCCTCGCTCCACATCTATGAGTGCTCTGGCTGTAGCTAAGAACGGTCTTCCCAATATGATTGGGTGAGTGTGACTTTCTTCCATGTCCAAGATGACAAAGTCTGTGGGAAGGACTTTCTTGCTTCCTTTGTCCTGAAATCAAGCAACAAAGTGCATCAAAGTTCTAATCCACATAATGAGACATGCATCATCCAATTTGTCATCTAATTCATGCAAAATTCTCATGAAAATCATGTAAAGTGCTCAATTTATGCTTAAATCAAGATGTAAGTGAAATTCTACCCAAAACTTGCTTATTTCCTAAGAAAATGCATGAAACTACCCTAAAACAGTAAAGAAAAGGTCAGTGAAACTGGCCAAAATGCCCTGGCATCAATGGTAACAGTAAGTTCAGTGGAATCTCTATGGTCTCTGTATGAGCCTCAGATTCCTTTGGTTCTTCATTAGGGAACTCCTTAGTGGTCAGTAGACGTCCATTGAGGTCTTCCTCACTGGAAATCACTGCCTCTTCCTCCTCTACAGGTTCGGCCATCTTGGGTATATTGATGGCCTTGCACTCTCTTTTTGGATTCTCTTCTGTATTGCTTGGGAGAGTACTATGAGGAATTTTAGTAACTCTTTTACTCAGCTGACCCACTTGTGCCTCCAAATTTCTGATGGAGGACCTTGTTTCAGTCATGAAACTGATAGTGGTCTTAGATGGATCAGAGACTATGGTTGTTAAGTCAGAGAGGCTCTGCTTAGAATTATCTGTCTGTTGCTAAGAAGATGATGGAAAAGGCTTGCTATTGCCAAACCTATTTCTTCCACCATCATTATTATTGAAGCCTTGTTGAGGCTTCTGTTGATCCTTCCATGAGAAATTAGGATGATTCCTCCTTGAAGGATTGTAAGTGTTTCCATAGGATTCTCCCATGTAATTCACTTCTTCCATTCCAAGATTCTCAGGGTCATAAGCTTCTCCTTCAGGGGAGGCTTCTTTAGTACTGCTTGATGCAGCTTGCATTTCAGTCAGACTCTGACAAATCATATTGACTTGCTGAGTCAATATTTTATTCTGAGCAAATATGACATTTAGAGTATCAATCTCAAGAACTCCTTTCTTCTGAGTTGTCCTATTATTCACAGGATTTCTTTCAGAGGTGTACATGAACTGGTTATTTGCAACCATTTCAATGAGTTCCTGGGCTTCTGCAAGCGTCTTCTTCAGATGAAGAGATCCACTAGCAGAGTGATCCAAGGACATCTTGGATAATTCAGATAGACCATCATAGAATATACATAAGATGCTCCATTCTGAAAGCATGTCAGAAGGACACCTTCTGATCAATTGCTTGTATCTTTTGCAAGCTTCATAGAGGGATTCACCTTCCTTCTGTCTGAAAGTTTGGACTTCCACTCTAAGCTTGCTCAACTTTTAAGGTGGAAAGAATTTGACCAAGAAAGCATTGACTAACTTTTCCCAAGAGTTCAGGCTTTCTTTAGGTTGTGAGTCCAACCATATCCTAGCTTTGTCTCTTACAGCAAAGGGGAAAAGCATAAGTCTATAGACCTCAGGATTAACCCCATTGGTCTTAACAATGTCACATATTTACAAGAATTCAGCTAAGAACTGATGAGGATCTTCCAATGGAAGTCCATGAAACTTGAAATTCTGCTGCATTAGAGAAACTAATTGAGGCTTAAGCTCAAAGTTGTTTGCTCCAATTGTAGGAATTGAGATGCTTCTTCCATAGAAGTCAGAAGTTGGTGTAGTAAAGTCACCAAGCATCTTCATGGCATCTCCACCATTGTTATTGGGTTTGGCCATGTCTTCTTCTTTTTCGAAAATTTCTGTAAGGTCCTCTCCAGAGTGTTGCGCTTTAGCTTCTCTTAGCTTCTTCTTCAGAGTCCTTTCAGGTTCAGGATCAGTTTCAACAAGAATGTCTTTATCCCTGTTTCTGCTCATATGAAAAAGAAGAGAATAAAAAAGAAGAGGAATCCTCTATGTCACAGTATAGAGATTCCTTTATATGAGTAGAAGAATAGAAGAATGAGGTAGAGATTGAATGAGAAGAATTCGATCACAGAGAGAGAGGGAGAGGGTTCGAATTATAAGAAAAAGAGAAGTGTTAGTAATTAAATAAAATAAATAGAAAGAGATGAGAGAGAGAATTATTCGAATTTTATTTAAAAGAAAAGAAAAATATTTTTGTTTTTATTTTAATTAGAAGTTAGAATTCGAAATTTAAGAAGAGAAATAAAAGCAAATTGAAAACTAATTAAATTAATTAATTAAGAAGATTTTTGAAATTAAATTTTGAAAAAGATATAATTGAAATTCATTTTGAAAAAGATTTTAAAAGAAAATTAAAAAGATTTTATTTTTGAAATTAAATTTGATTACTTGACTAACAAGAAACTAAAAGATATGATTTTAGAGTTTAAAGATTGAACCTTTCTTAATAGGCAAGTAACAACTTGAAATATTTGATTCAAAACATTAATTGTTAGCAATAATTTCGAAAATATGAAATGAAATTAAGGAAAAGATTTTGAAAATTAATTTTGGAGAATTTTCGAAAAATATGAAAGAAAAATGAAAAAGATTTGATTTTTGAAAAAGATTTGAAAAGAGAGAATTTTTAAATTGAAATTTTGACTTGGCTAATAAAAAACAACTAAATTTTAAAAATTTTTTACTAAGTCAACCCAAAATTTCGAAATTTATGGGTAAAATAAGGGAAAGATATTATTTTTTATTTTTGAATTTAATGAAGAAGGAGAAAAACAACAAAATGACACAAAACATGAGGACTTAAGATCAAAACAAATAATGCATGCAAGAAAACTTTGAATGTCAAGATGAACACCAAGAACACTTTGAAGATCATGATAAACATCAAGAACATATTTTTGAAAATTTTTAAGAAAAGAAAGATATGCAAGACATCAAACTTAAAAATTTTTAAATTTAGACACTAATAATTTGAAAATGCATATGAAAAACAAGAAAAGACACAAAACAAGAAAATTTAAAGATCAAACAAGGAAAATCATCAAGAACAACTTGAAGATCAATGAATAACACAATGCATATATTTTCGAAAATTAAAGAAAAATTAGAACATGCAATTGACACCAAACTTAAAATTTGACACTAGACTCAAACAAGAAACACAAAAATTTTGGTTTTTATGGTTTTATTAATTTTTTTTGTATTTTTTCCGAAATTATTTTGGAAAAAGAAATTAAAGAAATTCAAAATTTTTAATACAAATTCTAGGATTCCTGTAATGTTAGTCTAAAGCTTCGGTCCAAAAGAATTAGACATGGCCAATGGCCAGCCAAGCTTCAGCACAGAATTTTAATTGAGAATCCAAAGGCTCATGCAATGTTATTTTAAAGCTCTGGTCCAAAAGAATTAGACATGGCCAAATGGCCAGCCAAGCTTTAACATAACACATACAAGCATGTCCTTTTTGCAATGGAAAGTGGAAACCTCAGTCCAAAAGATTAGACATGGCTTAACATCCAGCCAGGTTTCAACATATCTCATAAAGCTCTAGAATTCATTCTTAAAAATTCTGAAGAACACAATTTTTTTGTTTTTTTATATTATTATTTTTTTCGAAAACTAAATAAAATATATATTTTTTTTGAATTTTTCAAGAACACAAATTAAAAAGCTTAAACATAAAATAAAATTACCTAATCTAAGCAACAAGATGAACCGTCAGTTGTCCAAACTCGAACAATCCCCGGCAATGGCGCCAAAAACTTGGTGGACGAAATTTTGATTCACACTTTTCACAACTCCGCACAACTAACCAGCAAGTGCACTGCGTCATCCAAGTAATACCTTACATGAGTAAGGGTCGATGCCACGGAGACTGTCGGCTTGAAGCAAGCTATGGTCATCTTGTAATTCTCAGTCAGGCGGATTCAAATGGTTATGAGGTTTTGATAATTAAAATATAAATAAAACATAAAATAAAATAAAGTTACTTATGTAATTCATTGGTGGAAATTTCAGATAAGCGTCTGGAGATGCTCTGTTGCTTCTGAACCTCTGCTTTCCTATTGCCTTCTTCCAATCATGCGTGCTCCCTTCCATGGCAAGCTGTATGATCCTCTCGATGAAAAATACCACGTACGATCTCCGCACGGCTAATCAACTGTCGGATTTCTCGTCTCGGATGAAAAATACCATGTACAGCTACCGCACGGCTAATCATCTGTTAGTTCCCACTAGCGTCGGAATAGGACCCTTATCCTTTTGCACACTATCACTGCGCCCAACATTTGCAGGTTTGAAGTACGTCACAGTCATCCCTTCCCAGATCCTACTCGGAATACCACAGACAAGGTTTAGACTTTTCGGATCCCAGGAATGCTGCCAATTGGTTCTATCCTATACCACGAAGATACTAATCTTACGGACTCTGTTTGTGTATTAGATACCCAAGAGATACGCACTCAAGCTGTCGCCTAATGACTACGTTGAGCACAGATAGAACGGAAGTGATTGTCAGGCACACATTCGTAGAATTGAGAATAATGATGAGTGTCACAGATCATATCATTCTCCAGATTAAAGTACGAGTGAGTATCTTAGAATGGAATCAAACGTGATTGAATAGAAAACAGTAGTAATTGCATTAATTCATGAAGAACAGTAGAGCTCCACACCTTAATCTATGGGGTGTAGAAACTCCATCGTAGAAAATACATAAGTGAAAATAGTCTAGGCATGGCCGAATGGCCAGCCTCCCCAAAGAGTTTCAAAGTGCCAAAAGATGATCCTAGATCAAAAGTGATCCAAAGATGTAAAATAAATCTCTAAAAGTAGTTTTTATACTAAACTAGTAACCTAGGTTTACAGAAAATGAGTAACTAAGTGCAGATAGTACAGAAATCCACTTTTGGGGCCCACTTGGTGTGTGCTTGGGCCGAGCATTGAAGCTTTCACGTGCATAGGCTGTTCTTGGAGTTAAACGCCAGCTTGGGTGCCAGTTTGGGCATTTAACTCCAATTCTGGTGCCAGTTTTGGCATTTTACGCCAAGAAGTTTTAGGCTGGCTTTGGGCGCCAGTTTGGGCCATCAAATCTCGGGCAAAGTATGGACTATTATATATTTTTAGAAAGCCCAAGATATCTAATTTCCAACGCAATTGAGAGCGCACCAATTGGGTTTTTGTAGCTCCAGAAAATCCACTTCGAGTGCAGGAGGGTCAGAATCCAACAGCATCTGTAGTCCTTTTTCAGCCTCTGAATCAGATTTTTGCTCAGGTCCCTCAATTTCAGCCAGAAAATACCTGAAATCATAGAAAAACACATAAACTCATAGTAAAGTCCAGAAATGTGATTTTTTAATAAAAACTAATAAAAATATAATAAAAAGTGACTAAAAATACTAAAAATTATGTAAAAACAATGCCAAAAAGGGTATAAATTATCCGCTCATCAGTCCCCACCCAGCTGGGGTTTGATTTGTAGTGTTCACTGCAGCTACTTGAAGACCATGAATCCTCTTGGCCATCGTCTCCATCTGTTGTTGAATCTGTTGATGCATCACCTCTTTTTGTGCTAAGGTGGTGTCCACACCTTCAAGTTCTAACACGCCTCTCTTTGGAGCTGGTTGACATTGCCTTTGATGAGCATAGAAGTATTGGTTGTTGGCTACCATATCTATTAGATTCTGAGCTTCCTCAGCTGTCTTCATTAGTTGTACTGAACCTCCAGCAGAAGAATCTAAAGCTTCTTGAGCTTTTAAAGTCAATCCCTCACAGAAATTTTGAAGTCTGTCCCATTTATTAAACATCTCCGGTGGACACTTACTAATCAGGGCTTTGTATCTTTCCCAGGCCTTATAAAGTGATTCTCCATCCATTTGGGTGAAGGTTTGCACCTCTGTCTTCAATCTTATGATCCTCTGAGGTAGGTAGAATTTAGCCAAAAATTTGCTCACTAAATCCTCCCAATTTTGATGCTTTCTTTGGGAAATGCTTCTAACCATTGAGTTGCCTTATCCCTCAGGGAAAATGGAAATAGCAGCAACTTATAGATGTCTGGGTGTACACTATTTTTGTATATATATATATATAAAATAACAAACTATATATAAAAAAAACAACTTATATATATATATATATATATATATATATATATATATATATATTATTTCTTA
>NC_029788.2:57890292-57896701 GCF_000816755.2 Arachis ipaensis
TACTTATTTTTCTCTCTCTTGTTCTTTTATCAATTTATTCTTTTTTTTGTACTAATTTTTGTTTTACTCTTCCGTGCACTTTTTATGTCCCTCCCTGTTTTCTATTCTTCTTTGCTTGATATAACGACCCAATTTTTAGTACGCCTAGGACATACCAGACACTGAGTGCTACCAATTTGTCATCCTAATTATTATCTATTATTTATTATATGAGCGTGGTTCGTTGTTAGAAGCGTAGTTAGTTAGAGAGGTACTTTTTTTTTAAATATTTGGATTAATAAACAGAATCATTTATAATCAATTCACAAATAATAACAGATAAAACAGTTATAAACAACCACACATAAATGCATCACAAGTAGTTGACAACATTCGGTGATTCAGCCTTTATTAGAATATAGACTGTTAGTTAGAACACCCCTAGATATAGCTAAATAATATCTATATACATATATATACATACAACATCCCAGGTCCTGACCTGTTCAAGAGGTCCCTAAGCTGGCACCTAGGCTAGCCTAGACTCTATACTCACCTAGTCCCTCTAAACTACTAAAGTGAGGGAAAGTACATTCTAAGTCTTCAAAACTCAAGTCTGGTGGAACGTCATCAAAAGGTAGAACGTCATCTGCTACTCCTCTGCACGATCAGACATTGCTATAGGACGTCTCTCTGGTACCTCATCAAGTAGCCACACAATAGGAGTCTCGTACACAGGATTTAGATTAAAGTTCACGTACAAACGGGGTGTAGACATCGGCTGGTCTCACAGTATATACATATAAACAGAGAACGATATTCTCCCTAGACTCAGAAGACTACCTAGAGCGGAATCCTTTTTACAAACGGTCGTCAGCGAACTACAGAAAGGAACTCTTGCTTCTATCTGAAGGGGGAAGGGAGAGAGAAGGGATAAGAACTGGGGAGTTCTTAGTAGGGTCGGGGTTATTAGTTAAGTTCATTAATTATATGTTGTTTTGCAAACGAATGGCAAAATACAGAAAGCAGTAAATAGAAGATGAAGATAAATAGAGGAAATAGAGAAATAGAAAACAGAACACAAATAGAAGGATACAAGAAAATACAAAACAGACACAGAGAATAGAATACAAACAAGGAAAGCATACATTCATACCACAATCATAACAAAGGAAATGCACAACCAAGTATGATGCATGTCTAGCCCTAGCGCAGGTAATGAGCTCATTTGTCGGTTACATACCCGCTCCCGATGTTACCCAGCAACCTCTGTCTGGATAAGGCTTTCCTGTTGGCAATGCCCCTTGCAAGAGTCCTTTGACTTGCAGGGCGGCACTAGCAACCCACTGCAAGAGTCCTTTGACTTGCATGGCGGAGCTAGTTAACTTATATCTGCCCAACACACTCTCTGTAAGAGTCCTTTGACTTACAGGAGCATACACACACTCTCACTGTAAGAGTCCTTTGACTTACAGGAGCATACACACACTCTCATTGTAAGAGTCCTTTGACTTACAGGAGTATATGCTAGTCGTGTGTTCTCGATACCTCTGTAAGAGTCCTCTGACTTACAGAATAGCATTATAGCTAAGTATCCCAGGAAAGCACTCTTAGTGGTCGTGCCACCATCTATCTGACTGCCTTCACGCAGCACATCATCACATAATCATTCTCATTATCATCATTCATTATCATTCTCATTATTCATCATCACTTTCACATTCTTATGCAGTACCTCTTTCTTTCTATGTTCAATCATGCTATACAAACTTTATAGCTTTTACTTTTACAACATCGTAACTCAAACTATTTCTCTTTATCACATTACTCTTTTCTCTTTGTATCTCTTTACTTTTCTCTGGTTACTCTGTTCTCTGTGTTTCTTTACTCTACTTTGATTACTCTGTTTAACATATGTATTTAAAGCTTATGTAAATTTCGATATGAATAGTTAGCATGTCCCAAGTATAGGTTCATTAAGTCTATACTGAAATAATTTAACTTTTCATATAATACCTAACCCTAGTCGCAACTCAAGGACTAACTATGTTGCCCTAGTTCGTTCACTAATTTCTGTCTGTTTTTCTGTCATTAAAACTTTACAGACTTTTCTTTGGTGTTTATCTTTTCTTTAACTTTTTATCTTTCATTTATCTTTGCCTTACTAACATGTTATTACCACTCCCTAAGTGTTTTATGAAGGTAATTATGAGATTCTGCACTTAAAGTTGTCTTTCTAAAGCTTTTACGGAAAATTGCCTTTTTCGCATTATTTTATTATTTTTATTAAAATATTATTTTTAATTAAATATTATTATTTAATATTTTATTATTATTTATTATTTTATCATTAAATTTTCGAAAATTATCCCCTTTTAACTTTTAACCTTTAAAATTCACTTTTTACCACCCGTAACTTTTAATATTTCTACTTTAACCACCCTAACTTTCAGAAATTACCAAATAAACCCTCAAACACCAAAATAATTACAACCTTGCCCTTTATAAGATCTAAAAGGTGTTCTTCAATGTTCTTCACCACACTCAAAATGTTCTTCATGTTCTTCATAAATTCTTCAGATTCTTTCTCTGTTTTTACCCATTTTTCAATCTTTTCAGCAACCGATTTTTACCAAAATTCAAAATAAATTCCCAGCCACTAAAACCCCATCTCTTCTACATGATTTTAACACAAATTGAATCCCAATTTAAGGCCTAGGGTTCGTTTTTTCCAGCAGCCCTCAAGAACAACATTCATAGCTTCAATATCATCAAATTTCATCAAAATTTCAACAAACTTTCACCAAGAATAACTCATATAAGCAATCAATTTCAAGCATAACCAAACCATATCATAATAATTCAAATCAAACACAATCAATCAAGATTAAATTCGTTAAACCCTACCTGGTTTTGCTGCTCCTAATTCAGTTAGACTTTCAGGTGGTCCTTTAGCACTTTTTCCTCCTAAATCACATCAAGAACAACTTTAAATCCAAAAACCCTCAACTAACCAAATCTCCCTAAGCACTTTAGGAGGTGATTTATAACCTTAGACTTGCTGGAAATTCACGTTTCTTGGCCCTCAAGTCAAGTTAAGCATGATTCCTAAGGAAGAACATCAAGAAAACACATGTTTAAGCATGTTTCCTTGAAAACCGAATTGAAAGGGGAAAGGAACAGCCATCTCACCTTATTTACAGCCTTGATAAGTTACATGGTTATGTAGAGGAAGAAGAGAGGATCATTTTGGTGAAATCGGAGTTTTGATTTGAGTTTTAGTTCAGAAGAAATCAAGCTTTGAAGATTAAGTGTTCATGAAAGTTTCTCTCTTTTCTCTCTTGTTATTTTCGGCCAAAATGATGAAATGAGACAGCCTTGGAGGTTTTGGGTTGTAAGGTGAGTTGTGATTGGTTGGCTTGGAGGTGGGTTAAAATAATATTAAAATATCTCAGGTGTATAACTACTAAAACTAGATGTATCAGAACACTCGTAAAAACATCTCTAAAAATTATTTTCTGAGCTACTAGCATAAATGAAACTAGTAACATATTTATTATGAGAATAGAACATGTATGATGAGACCTTAGCATTTCTAAAGTCATCAGAGAGTGCTAGTGCTAAGCTGCACCAGTAAACTGTAAACCCAGTTAAACCGATTTCCTGTTTTTAACTAAAACAGACCAGGTAACCTTATAATATCATTCAAGCATTTTCTAACACTAATATAATGATAATATTATACTATTATCTCTCTCCTCTCATAAATCGAGTTCGGTTCATGAAACAAATACTATTTACGAAAATCAGAATCAAAACTGCCAACTGATACGGTTCAAAAACTAGGTTCTTCGCGATTGCATTATCGAGCTTGCCTCAGAAGAGGTTCTAGCTTAAGGATGACATAATGACAATGAGGATTGAGTTACTTTTTGATATAGAAGAGGTGTTCCCTTTACTGATCTTCTGGCAAAATCTGTGCATTCGGAAAAGATCTCGCATACTCAAAAATCAGGGTTGTTACACTTGAGGACAAGCAAACTCTTAAGTTTGGTGTTGTCGCTTTGCTTGTGGATTTTTTGTTTATTTTAATGACACCGCCAAAGGGAGGCGAATCATCTTCACGGAGGAGCACAGCCTGAGGAATGAAACGACCACTAGGATAACTGAGGTGGTTGAGTTCCTTTCATTCTATATTACTTCCCATTCTTACTATATTAGGTTCCAGTTTTTTGCTGTTTTGTTTTAGTTATTACATGATCAGATATTATTTCAATTCCTAGGTTCTAGTTTAATATACTGTCTATTTTGTTATTTGATTTTTATGCTGAAAAAGAGTGTCTCATGTATTGATCACTAAGCTTGAAATCAAAAGAAAAGAAAGAAGTGATGTAATGCATGAAAAGATTTTGAAATTGATTTTGAAAAAGATATGATTGAAATTCATTTTGAAAAAGATTTTAAAAGGAAATTAAAAGGATTTGTTTTTTGAAATTAAAATTGATTACTTGACTAACAAGAAACTAAAAGATATGATTTTAAAATTTAAAGATTGAACTTTTCTTAATAGGCAAGTAACAACTTGAAATTTTTTTGAATATAAATATTAATTGTTAAAATTAAATTTGAAATAAAAGTGAGAAAAAAATTTTGAAATCAAATTTTTAAAGTTTTCGAAAATAAGATAAAAAATGAAAAAGATTTGATTTTTGAAAAAGATTTGAAAAAGATAAATATTTTAAATTGAAAATTTGACTTAACTAGTAAGAAACAATTAAATTTTAAAACTTTATGACTAAATCAATTCAAATTTTTGAAATTTATGAGTGAAATAAAGGAAAGATATTTTTTTTTTATTTTTGAATTTTTAATGAGGAGAGAGAAAAACATAAAAATGATGCAAAACATAAAAATTTAAGATCGAAACTAATAATGCATGCAAGAACTCTTTGAATCTCAAGATGAACACCAAGAACATTTTGAAGATCATGATGAACATCAAGAACATATTTTTGAAAATTTTTAAGAAAAGAAAAACATGCAAGACACCAAACATAAATTTTTTTTTTAAACTTTAGACACTAATAATTCAAAAATGCATATGAGAAACAAGAAAAGACACTAAACAAGAAAATTTAAAGATCAAACCAAGAGAATCACCAGGAACAAC
The DNA here is from genome assembly GCF_000816755.2 of Arachis ipaensis. NCBI lineage: Eukaryota > Viridiplantae > Streptophyta > Magnoliopsida > Fabales > Fabaceae > Arachis > Arachis ipaensis. Next base: position 57,895,442 of record NC_029788.2, read on the forward strand.
TTGAAGATCATGAAGACACCATGCAAGAGTTTTCAAAAATTTTTAAGAAAAATTAAAAATATGCAATTGACACCAAACTTAAAATTTGACACTAAACTCAAACAAGAAACATAAAATTTTTGGTTTTTTTTTTTTTATGATTTTATAAAATTTTTTTGCTATTTTTCGAAAATTATTTGGAAAAAGAGAAAATAAATAAATTCAAAATTTTTTAATAGAAATTTTAGGAATCATGCAATGTTAGTATAAAGCTTCAGTCTAAAAAGATTAGACATGGCTAGCCAAGCTTCAGTGTTAGTCTAAAGTTTCGGTCCAAAATTTTAGACATGACTTAATAGCTAGCCAAGCTTTATGTGAAAGCTTCAGTCCAAAAGATTAGACATGGCCAATGGCCAGCCAAGCTTCAGCAGAGCATTACAGACAACAGCCAAATTGATGGGAATCAACTAGCTTTTGTGATGATAAAGGCATCATCTGAAACTCTAGAATTCATTCTTAAAAATTCTAAAGACATAGAATAATTTATTTTTTTCAAAATTTTTCAAAAATAAAAAGCTTTAAAAATAAAATAAAATTACCTAATTTGAGCAACAAGATGAACCGTCAGTTGTCCAAACTCGAACAATCCCCAACAACGGTGCCAAAAACTTGGCGCACGAAATTGTGGTCTCAATGGCGCCAACAACTTGGTACGCACAATCATAATCTCAATTCTTCTTCACAACTTTGCACAACTAACCAGCAAGTGCACTGGGTCGTCCAAGTAATAAACCTTACGTGAGTAAGGGTCGATCCCATGGAGATTGTCGGCTTGAAGCAAGCTATGGTCATCCTTGTAAATCTCAGTTAGGAAGATTTAAATGGTTATGAGGTTTTGGTAATTAAAATATAAATAAAATATAAAATAGGATAGAGTTACTTATGTAATTCATTGGTGGGAATTTCGGTTCTTGCTGGCGTCTGATGACAAGTCATCCTAGCCTATTTTGACTAGTCTTTTTCTTTTGTTTTCATTAGAATTATGCACTTTCTTGAGCTACAAGCAAGCTAATTGAGTAGATTTTCATGTTTCCCTTGATTGAACCAACCATATATGAATTTATGCCATTTCATGAGGTTTTATGCTATATTTGTTGCATATTATGAAAGAATGAATATCTCATGATTTTGAGCATAGCTTTGATGAGTTTGGTTGATTAATGATAGGTGAAGAAAGCTTGGAGAAAGGTTGAAGCAAAGAGGAATGGCTAGGAGTGAAGA